>NC_051177.1:71963619-71994204 GCF_013339695.2 Rhipicephalus sanguineus | reverse complement strand
GGAGCGTTACATAAGCCAAAAGGCATCACTTTAAAACGATAAAGTGTATCAGGGGTCACGAAGGCAGTCTTCTCTCTGTCTTGGTCGTCTACTCTGATCTGCAGTACCTGAGCGCAGGTCTATTGAATAAAATATACGGCGCCATGCAATCAGTCTAGTGCGTCGTCTACACGCGGTAGAGGATGTTGTAGCGTGACGTCACATATCACTGCGCACCCAGTGCGCGCATTTCCAGTGGTGACCGATCACGTGGTTCTGCGCCTATATATAGTGCGGCTTCTAATAAACTTATCAGTCGCTTCTTGGTATGCTGTCTGCTGCTCACGTATACAGAGGATACAGATCCTTCTTAGTAACATAGTTGAGGTGGCGGTAGGCAACACAGAATCGCAGCTATTGTCTTTCTTTTTAACGAGTATAACGGGGAGGACCAGGGGACTAGACGAGGGGTTCGATTATGGCCTTATCAGCATTTATACACCTGCTGTTCTATAATAGCACGCTCCGGGGCTGACACACGAAAGGCCCGTCTTTGAATGGATCGAGCATCACCGGTATCGATGCGATGGTTTACCACGCATGTCAGACCAAAATTACGGATGCCGAAGTGAAAGATGTCCTGGTAGCAAACGAGGACGCGGCGGAGAGCAGTGACTTGTTCAGAAGTAAGCTCGTCAGATATCATTGGCGTGAAGCCCAGGTGAAAATTTGCTACTGGGAATGCAACTGGTCCCAGTTGGAATGGCTAAATGGAACAATTCCCAGCTGGGGCCAGTTGGGTCCCCACTGCAACTGGTCCCAGCTGGGACCAAATGGTTCTCATTGCAATTGGTCTCAGCTGATCCCAGTTGGGTCCCTACTGCAACTGGTCCTCCTAGCTCGTCTTGTAGCTGTATCTGTATCTGCCTACTAGAACTATATTGGTGTATTGGTTCTGTATTAGCCAGTCGGAACTATATGGGCCTATTGGTTCTCTATTTGCCGATTGACATTGTATTGGTTTTGTATTTGCCTGCTTGTCAGCCCTAATCCTGTCGTCATGCAGAAGGCCCACAATGTAGCAGCGTCCCTGCAATGATAATCGCAGTGGATCAAAGAGGCATGTGTGCAAATATATTTTCATAATCAAAAGTACAAATGCTTCTTCTGGCCTTTCATGATGTCGGTGACCTTGCAGGTGGCTATTTTGCAAAGGCAACTATGTATTGTGCCAGTTTCTTCTGCGCTGCCGCATCGGCACTCGAGGAAGTGCCTGAAAAAATCTGAAAATAATCAGAGCCATGATATAAGAAAAACTGTAACACCTCTTTACAAAAGTTTAACTTTGACAGCAATGTGTACAAAGTTGGAGGCACAGTTAGCAATTATCCAGACCTTTCATTCACCGCACATGTTCTCAATGTTGCAAAAGCCTGAGTGAAATATTACACACCCAACCGTGGCTTATTGCGTAAAAGAAAACAGTATATCGGCAAACATTTGCGGCAACAAAGGAAGGAAAAGAAGAGAGGGCAAGAAAATGAGTGAAAGTGAAAAAGACTATTTGATTATCCGGCAGACGACTATCTTAGCCCCGCGAGGGGAGGGTAATTGCGATGCGGTCACACATCACCTCGGCGTGACGTCTACTCGGTGAGCAGACCTCGCTACTCCCGCCTTCTTATGGCACCCGCGCCTGCCCCTGTGCTGGGGTGGTTGCGAGAACCTGGCGCTTTCGCTCGGGCGCTGCTTTTCGGGGGCAGCCGAACTCCAATGGACGGCCCGTGCCTGCTCTTCCCGTTGGTCGCTTCCCGCGGCGGCCGCAAGCCACTGCGGGATCGTCAGTCACTGTCCTTGCGTCCATTGGAAAATGAATAGTGCCTTGTCCTGTTTACATGCTTGCGTCCTGTGTTCTTTGAGCTGTACCCAAGTATGAGCTGCAAACTCGCCCAACGTTACACAGTGTGTGGTTAACATTAAATTGCAGCAAACTCTTTCAATAATCACTTACAATCTGTGAGGTGCTACTTTTCGGGATGGTGGTGACTTAATGTCTTGAGCATGCCACTAAATCTCAACTTATACATGGCAGAAGTAAATTAAGCTAGGGTCTATTCACGGCGAGGCAGTCAGAAAGATATAACAGGCTGTAGTCAAGGCAGCCTAAATTCCATATTGTTGCAAGCCCAACACAGCAGTCAGGCTGGAATGATTTCGCTAAAACGCTTGCTGCACGTTACATGCTTAAGCAATTAAGCCGACAGCATGAATAAATCGCATCAATGAATATATGCTACGCACATTTTTTAATAAATTATGTGGTTCTTGTGACATTATGTCGAACAAGTTTGATAAACCGATTGGCGCACACGACAACGCAAAAACCGCATCGACTAGAGCGTTTTATTATGAGGGGATAAAGAAGTTTTTGGCTCAACACGCAAGCTATACATAAAGTACACAGAGGGTTTGCGAGACTTCAACTACAATCACGAGCAGGGCGCCGGTCCTTCACCTCTAATCTATGCTTGCTTTTCTTGCGTACCGACAAACACAAAAACAAACTGCAACGATATAATTCAACCTTTATTAGAGCGTCTGAACTTGCAATCGAGGCGTCGCTGGTCTCGCTGTCATCAGATACCGGTGACGGAGGACGAGGAACTTGTCTGCCCGGCCTTTCGGCTTCGTCCCACGTTTTCAATACAAAAACAAAGGTGATATCAAACAAAGACTAAATAAGAGTAAATACCGTGCACTCAACTCACCAAACAATCGGAGCACGTGGGCCTTGAAGTAACCTTGTTGCTCGTCTTACCCATTATTCGTGGTGCAACTTTGTAGAAACATAACACAAGACATTTGTGGCTAAGTTCTTAATCGGGTGCACGCTGAACATAGTCTTCACTTCATCATCGCGGAAATACACCAAAGCAAACACCGTGTAAGCACACTTATAAGAAGCATAGAGATTAAACAAAGCACACGCTGAGGTCGCGGTGAGGCGGCGAACGCAGACTATACTGCCTTAGCTTCGCGGCAGTCTCGGCTTGTTTTCACATCGGCCGCGCGTGGATGGCGCGCCGGACACACGGTCGGCCGCCTTTGCAAATTCGCATTTTTTCTCCTATATTGTTGCTATAGCATTTATATGGACACTCTCGACGGGTTTTTGCCGTCGCCGTCATGTCGCATGTAAAGTACAAATTGATAACATTCCCCTGCGCATCGTACTTTCTACCCGTAGGTAATAGCGCGCGAGCCGAGGCGACGTACGCGGCTTAAGAAGAGACCAAACGAGCCGGCCCATCTCCGTCGCTCGGAGGGCGCATGCAATAACATCACCCCGCTCGGGAGGCCTGGCGTCGAAGCAGAGAGAAAACGCCCCGCCCGTCTTTAACGAGCTAAAAAGATGCGAGGGGGGGGGGGTTCCTCGAGCAGCACGCGGTCGCCATCGCTGGCGCGTGTGCTATCTCGCTATCTCGGCAGCCATCAGCGGGCGGCTCGTATTCGCAATGCCCATAGACTGTCGCGCCACCGAGCGGAATTCAGGAGCGTCCTCTCGAGGAGGGTTAGTAGACGACAAAATGGCGGCACTATGCAGTCGCTCCCTTGTTCGGCTGTGCTAGCCTCAGTGTTAACGCGTTGGCAAGAAAGGAACACTACGACTTTGCATGTTCCCTGCATCAGTGAACAAACCGGGCCCTCCGTGACACGAGAAATCTGATTCGTTCTTGCGAGACGCGAAGTTTTCGTGAAAATACGTGGCAACTCGCGCTTTCAATGCTAGCCCACAGTGTACACATACTATCAGCTTCGCGAGGCTTTCTGTAGCCACGTAGGTAAGTTAAATGTTATCGTCTGACATATTCAGTTGAAGCTCACCCTGTTTTACTTGCATATATAATTGGTCAGTGTTTCTTGTAGTGCATGAGTCCCATAACACTGTACGCGGGAGGGAGGTCGCGCGGGCTCGCGATGTGCTCATGTATAACTGAGCGATCTCAAGTTGGCGATACATTAAATAGGGCCTCTATCCTTTGTCAGAAAAGCGCTGTTACGAATCGTGCGAGCGACGTTTCAATCATTCGAGGACGCGTCTGCTCGACGCCTTTCGTGGAGCGAACGCTTTCCATCCACGCCGTCCTTCGCCAGTGTGTTGGATTTCATAGCCACCGCTGCGCTGGCTGCGCCGCTTGTTTTTGTACGTTTGTTGATAGGTGGCAGCACACTGCAAGCGATTTGCTTGTTGACCGGTCTGAGAGCAAAACTTTCTCCGCGCGCAGACGTCTGTCTAATTGTAAACGTGGTGACGCGGAGTGGTCGAAGTCGTTCGGCGGAGGAAATTCTTCAGATTGCTTTCAGCAGTGATGTTGAAAGAAACCATCTTGACGACGAGGATTTTTCAGGACGTAGAAGACTGTGAAAGCACCGAGAGTGACAGCGACGATGAACCACCAGCTGCTAACTCACGAGGAGCGAGTTGCACTTCACGTCCCCTCGTGCGTTAATATTATATTATGGAGCGCCGCATGCCGCCAACACGCTCGAGCTCGACCAACGAAGCGAAATGGTTAGAGCGATGGAACGTGCAGGTCACGGCCACAATCCACGCTTCTCGGCGAACTTCTTCGACGTTGCGAAAAGCATACGGTTTATTCTTTTCGATATTCATGTTTCGATCGTGCTGATCGAACCTGCAACATGCGAGCGAAGTACACACGGCTAGACTCTCAGCATGGCTGTGACACAAGCGCTACTGAATGGCATGTTACATGCTTGTGTTCCGTTGAAGACATAACTCCGCGTTTTCGACTGCGCAAGTAATGACGACGGGGTATTATCACCGAACACTTTTATGTTTGCAAGCCATCATCACGCGCAGCAACGATGGCGCTACTCGCTGGCGGCCTACTAATGCGGCAAATCCGTTAGGCAGGCTCGGTACGTGCTGCCTCGGAGTGCCGTTCAGCTCATACGTCAATTCTAGTTCATACAGGTTTATGTAGCACGCACAGGATTTCGCAAAGCATCGTTATGCACGGTAACGGAGCTGAAATATAACCTTTCACTTCGCAGCAAATGATTAGGTGGCGAGTACTTAGCACTTTCCATGGTTTGGGAAAGTATTTTAGTCCCATATCCATTTCAGCGCAGCTCATGACTTCATCCGGTGAAAGTGGCACGGTCCGTACGTCCGCACGTCCTATCTGTTCCTATGCTAACAAACGGGTTGACCCTCTTCCTGGCGCCATATTGAAAAGCACGGCGCGCCACCTATAGTTCGTGGGCATTGCGATTACCCTTCTACGTGCTGCGCTTTCAACGCGAAGAGACTATGGGAAAAATGCCCCTGAAGCGGCCGTATTCACTTACACCCGCCCTTTGTAGAGTTACGTGAGATCGGATCCAAAAGAGTTAGCTGCCAGCCTCACTTCGTATAACATTACGATTTGTTGCTATCGCATTCATTGCTTCGCCCTTGCAGGCAACCTGTGACTTTTTAAACTAGCATTACCTATCTTGCTTTGCATAAATTGCTATAAATTTAAATAATACTCAAAGCTTCTTTTTAAGGTTAGGACATTCTGCAGAGCCAAGGAACGTGTAAAAAGTTCAAAACAAGCAGTATCTCTGGCATCGCCACGCCGCGCACCGTTTCACCTTTTTTATTCAATCAACTGTTTCTATGGCGGTTGTAGACTAATGACGGTTTCTTTATTATTATTATTCTTTGGTGTCTGTGTTCAACGCATCCTATATTTAGGCGCTGCTGTGTTGTCGATTCATTCGCAAGCATCGTGTGTGTGCACATTTTTCTTTAGCGTGTTTTACCAGTGCCTATTTACCGCACGGCAGGTTCGGAGACACCGTACCGTCGTGGTCGACACGCAGTTTTTTAGATGCGAAGCATCTTATGGCGGAGTTCAAATCGGTGGTGTGCGGCGTGACCACCCTTACTGCGCATGCGCAAACCCTCTCCACACACCTCCATTCCCCCTCCCCTCTCCCAACGCTCCTCCACCTCCTCACTCCCCTCTCCCCCTCCACTTTCCCGGTCAATTCCCCTCCTCCTCTCCACCTTCACTCTCTCCCTTTCCCTCTCTACACTTCCCCTCCCCAATCCCCACTTACCCTCTCCACTCCCTTTCTCTCCCTTTTCCCCTCTCCATTCCCCCTCTGAAACGCGTGCTCGACATACCGAAACGCTGCTTCGCATCGCCTCATGGTCCCCTTTAGCCGGAGATGGTGTGATTTTTATAACTTTTTAGCCGCGCGAGTTGCTGACTGTGTACGGTAACGTGATGAGTTACTCAAAGTTGCACGAGGGTGTGTCCAGATAAGATCCAACACGAGGTCCCGGTCACCATTCCCGATTTTGATGAAATTTGCTGTAGGTCTAGGCATTACACCCAGAACAATGGTTTCGAAGTTAGACTCGCGAAATAAATTTTGTTCGCCTGAAAAAAATATACAAATTTTGGCCTAAAAAAGTTTTCTGCCAATTTCGCGATTTCTGAATTTTCAGCGACCCTTGGGAAAATACGGTGCGCTTCTCAATCACAATATTTACTCCCCTCAAACAACAAGTTAAATGAAATCTTATGAGTCTATTACTTTCCTTGCTTGTCAAAGCACTTTTGAAGAAAAAATCACAAACTTGGCAAATCGCACAAAATACCGGTATTTGAGGAATTTATTGCTGCAAACAAGTTAAAGTGAGGATAATAAAAATCAGTACGTATTAACTTTGATACTTTAGCTCTCTTTTACAATAATTTTCGTGGTTTTATCACGGTCCATTTTACTCGATAATTTGGCTGAAACGTAAGTGATTTACCAAAAATGCCGAACTTTGAAAATAGTTTTCTCAAGAAGGCCATATTTAATTTTTTAAAACTCCCTCTGATTGAAGTCAAGGACGTCATCTGTCATTCTGCATAAAAAAAACGTTGCATTATTTTGGTTGCTAACAAGTTATAATGCGTCAAATGCGATCAAGTCAGCCTAGGGGCCACATCATTCGTTATGTCCTGAAACTCGGATTTATATTGTTCAAAATACTTGTACGTGACAATCACAAATCAGTAGCTCCACAACAACAAATGCGCAGCCAGGTGTGATGGTTCAGCAAGCTTTGTCTTGCGATCATGTCACGAGGCTATTCAACCAATAAGCTCTCGTGTAGGTTCGTGTGAATGTAAGCCGATGTCAAAACCGACATCGAGAAAGGGGACACGAGACCGTTTGTGCACAGAAAAAAAACAACTGAATATATTTTAGTAAAGCAGATAAAAAAAAAGAAATAGTAGAAAAACAAACAAAGCATGCAAATGAGAGGAGAAATTAGCTGAACTAACCAAACAACCGCGACATGCTAAGAGTGCATAAATTCAGCATATGCGAGCAGCGGACGGTCGCCGTTCAGTAGCGGCACTCGTGCAGACGTCGAGGGTTTGATGAGGCGAGGACGCATTCCAAGGTAGACCTGAGGTCCAAGCGTCGCTCGGTCGAAGGTAAGCGTCGGGAGAACCAGGGTCAGCGCCCTTTCAGCGTTCGCCCTCCGACGCTGGGACATGGAACCGGATACTGGACGAGCCTGGCCAACGCCAGACGAAGAACAGCCTGGCCACCGCCATACGATGAAAAGCCTGGCCAACGCCAGACGACGAGCAGCCTGGCCAACGCCAGGCGATGGTTGACGCTCGGGTACACGGCCAGGTGGGAGCTCGCAGCGGCCTTGCCTCAGGAACTCAGCCGCCACCCCCGCGCCCTGGTCGCCTGCTTCCCTCCGTCGCGTCCCGGCCACGTCTCAGCCCCGTCTCCCCGCTTTGCCGTTCTACAACCATGGCTTTTCTTCCAGAACACCGCGGTGGCTCTTCATTGGGCTAAAATTGTTCACGCTCACACGCGCTACGGCCGCGAGTCATCATCGTCGTCTTCTTTGGTTTGTCCTTGCGTCGCGCCTTTTTCAAACGCGCACTTGCACATCACAAAAGCCCCCCTTTCAAGAAGTTTTTTCCAGTGAAAAAAACTGCCGGTAAGTGCGCGTTTCGCCACGCACAACACACGTTCGGCACAGCGTCCACTACACAATCTTACACCAACACATTCACTGCACCTTCAGCGTTAACGCAAAAATATGCTGGTTAAGTCCACCACACATTTCAAAACATGTCCCCACGACATTCCAAAACTATAATCACACCACACTTCACACCAAAGGCAAGTTCAAAACCTAAAATATCTACAAGCAATATAATTCCTTTGTCCATAGTCGAAACCCAAGAAAAGCTACCGGTTAGTTTCAGATATCTCAAGTTATCGCGTCCCATACAAGACGCACAACCCTCTTCGCATGTCCAGCGATAACAGTCGGAAGGTCTTGGCAGGACTGTCGACAAGACGCTCGTCCATAAGTAAGCGTAAAAAGACTCGTATGCTCAGCCAACGCCTGCTCAGCTAAAACGCTAGCCTCTGCGTAGGATGGATTGAATCCGAACCCAACACAATGCCTCTGGGTGCGTCGAGACAATAGCATCCGAACAAACGCTGTCTGCAAGCTAATGCCTTGCTTTGGCCCGTAAGCTTCGGATCGACCTGAAACCTTGAAAGAAGTTGCTTTCGCACTCCAAAAAGCGATAGAGCATAAGTCGGCATCCTCATGGCTCCAATAGCAATGGATTGGTGAAATATTACTAAACTCTGATTCAATTATCACCACTTCAGCTGTTTATTCTCGAAGAGTAGCGGCTTTTCCATCAGGGTCATCCTGCCTCTCCTCGTCATCACCTACAGCTGACTGAACTTGTGACCCTAGTCTGTGTTCATTGATATGTGCTTCTGCACTAGTTGCCAGCTCACTCGGGTACATTTCATCGGTACTGAGGCTGAGTGCTAACTTCTCTGTGTTTAAGATGGAGTTATTCGCGTGGTCATCGGTCATTCCCGTGCCCTTTTTTACCGCAGCTGGCGGCACACAAAAAGACTCCGCGGCCACCACCGCAGAGTTATCTCCCCGGATTTCGCTCATCACTCTGCTGTATGTTTTTGTTGCGCTCACTATGTGTAAAGACTCGGCGTCTTCTCTAGAGACCGTCCCACGGTCTTCAATTGCGCACTTCATCATCTATTACCCTTTCATCAGGGCTGTCCAGAGGACTATGTACCTCTTCAATCAGTGTGCATTCTGTTGCACCAGTTCGCATAGCCGCATTGCTTTCCAAGGAACACGACTGTTCCTTGTTTGCTAAGTTTTGCGAAGCCATACTTAGCGCTGTCCTTAGACCTTCGTTGGTCTCACCCTCGCTCTCCGCCTCGCCTCTGTCATCCACTTGTAGAGAGTCTGCACCTAAAGTGTGGTTGCTGGCGTTTGCAATACTGCCACTAAAGAGCGATACTGATTCACTCGTGAAGGCCCTGCCTTCGGAGCACACATCGAGTACCTGGCCTTTTGAGCTCAGATATGAAAATTGTCCCCGCCACTCTCCGCCTTCTCGCTGCCTCGTTTCGACCTCCGCCATTTAAGATCAATTGCTGCGTTCTTTGCCTTAGCTCTTCAAGCTCTCTTTCCTCTTCTCATTTCGTAACGAACTCCATCTGTTCGATCCTGTCTTCCATTTCCTCAGCCATCTCTTCGCGAATCCGCCCCTCGCGTTCCTCGCACCATGCCACCAGTTCCTCGCCTTCTAGACCCATGCGCCTTCCCAACTCTTCTAAATCTGCCCTTCTCATCTTTCTCTCTATTTCTGAACACCAATAGAGTGTCACAAACGGTCTCGTCCTGTCGTAGCGGACGCCAATTGTCACGAGGCTATTCAACCAATAAGCTCTCGTGTAGGTTCGTGTGAATGTAAGCCGATGTCAAAACCGACATCGAGAAAGGGGACAGGAGACCGTTTGTGCACAGAAAATAAAACAACTAAATATATTTTAGCGAAGTAGATAAAAAGAAAGAAATAGTAGATAAACAAACAAAGCATGCAAATGAGAGGAGAAATTAGCTGAACTAACCAAACAACCGCGACATGCTAAGAGTGCATAAATTCAGCATATGCGAGCAGCGACGGTCACCGTTCAGTAGCGGCACTCGTGCAGACGTCGAGGGTTGATGAGGCGAGACGCATTCAAGGTATACCTGAGGTCTAAGCGTCGCTCGGTCGAAGGTAGTGTCGGGAGAACCAGGGTCAGCGCCCTTTCAGCGTTCGCCCTCCGACGCTGGGACGTGGAACCGGATACTGGACGAGCCTGGACAACGCCAGACGAAGAACAGCCTGGCCACCGCCAGACGATGAAAAGCCTGGCCAACGCCAGACGACGAGCAGCCTGGCCAACGCCAGGCGATGGTTGACGCTCGGGTACACGGCCAGGTGGGAGCCCGCATGCCTCAGGAACTCAGCCGCCACCCCCGCGCCCTGGTCAGTCTCAGCCCCGTCTCCCCGCTTGCCGTTCTACAACCGTGGCTTTTCTTCCAGAACCCGTGGCGGCTCTTCATTGGGCTAAAATTGTTCACGCTCAGCTCTACGGCCGCGAGTCATCGTAAACGCGCACTTGCACATCACAGATCAGCCGCTTGACAAACCCGCAGTAGCGGCCGCTGGATACTGCGGGCGCTCACATTACATGAGTGCCTCTTCGACTGAGGATGAGCTCCGCTTGCGCGCCAAACTACGCTCAGAGGACGAACGAGAGAACGAATGCATCACTGTGAAAGTTAAAGGCTTTTAAGTGCCAACAAATGTTATAATATGCAACGAAAACTCTGCCGGCAATTTCGCAGTGCATGCGCGCCTTCAATACAGCATGCATGTATTTTACAGCGAAAGCTGTTATGAGATCATTTCACCGGCCGTTTTTGGCGCCGTAGTTGTCCGCCGCCGCCGCCGCCGCCGGTGTCCGTAACAGTATCGATCGAAATAAGAAAAAAAACGAAATAAGAAAAAATTCCAGGATGGAACGAGGCTCGAACCTGGGCCCTTGCGTGGGAGCCCAGTATCAACCTCTGAGCCATTGCCGGTGCTTGAAACTGCTTTGGAAAGAGGTTCCTATACAGGCTTCATGTCGGGAAGGAACCACATTAGCATATGCAATATAGCGTGGTAGAAGAGTAAAATAAGCACCAAGCGTCGCACAACGCGAATTCTGTAACGAGGCGTCACACAATGCGAATTGCGCAACGAGTAGGTTGTGAAAAGCTTCCAACCCATTACAAAGATCTCTGCCATAATTCTTCGTCGTCATCGGGCACAGCATCAACAAAGTGCGCATAATGACTTACATGCGTTTAGCAGGTACCACGGATCTCGTAAAATGACGAAAAATGGCACAGTGCCTGCTGCCCTACATCTCAAAAATTAGAATGATTTAGAGCGTAGTGGGTTCCTCGCAAGTGCACTTGTATTGGTTGCCAAGGAAGCCTATAAGCGCAGATCCATTTCCTGGGGGTCTCAGTAAAATTACAATGCTTTATAGCGTAGTGGGTTCCTCGCAAGTGCACTTGGATTGGTTGGCAAGGAAGCCCATGAGCGCATGATCCATTTCCTCGGGGTCTCAGTAAAGTTCTTCGCCCCACCCCGTCCTCTCTCCCACGTCAACGTATGTTATACAGCATGACGGGAGAGGGAAATAGCGAGCGGGCGTCACCCAATGCAAATTACATAACTGGTGGGCCGTTTAAAGCTTCCAACCCATTACAAAAGGCTGAGCCATAATTCTTCATCGTCATCAGTCGTCGCGTCAACAAAGTGCACATAATGCCTTACAGACGTGTAGCTGGTGCCTCGCTTCCCCGCAGAATGACGAATAATGGCTTAGTAGGTGCTTCCCAACTTCACAAAAATTGTTATTTATGGCGTAGTGGGTACCTTTCTAGTCTAGTTGTATTGTAGCCCCATGAGAGCTTACAACGGGCTCTAGAAACGCCGCTCTTCCAGCTTTCGCTGTGACTGTGCTGCGGTTTCAGCGCAGGCCTGGCGTTTTTTTAAAGACGATAGTCTTTCTTGGGGAACTTAAACGCAGAAATTTTGGTCTGTCTTTCTGTCTGTCTGTCTTTCTGTTTGTCGCACGCTCCCTCGATTCAGCACGCGGCCAAAGTTGAACCACTTGCCAAGGGCCAGCCGTCTTGAACTGGTACGCCTGTTCATACTTGTGACGGTTGTCGATCAAAAAGTAAATATCATGCATATCTGAGGTGCAACATCACTAGGTAAGTAATTAGGTGGCGCTGTGTCCTTTAATAGAAAATGCATACATACGTAATTTTAAGGACCCTAGTTTCTTAAGCTGCGCTGAAAATGCATAAGAATGGAAGCTTGAGCGAGTTGGTATGCGTTCATCTTTGTTGAAACAGCGTTCACTAGACGACGACGAAGTAAAAGAAGGCACAGGACAGGCGCTGCCTGTCCTGTGCCTTCTTTTACTTCGTCGTCGTCTAGTGAGCGCTGTTTCAACAAAGCTGAAAAGTGCGACTGCGCTGAAATTTGCCTTCCTCCGTGGCCTTCGCACGAGCTCATTGTTGTGTTTCGGTTTCGGTTCTGTATTGCACTGTACGAATGCCATGGGTTGGTGTTGAAAAACTTTAGTTTTGAGAAGGCCAGAAGGTGAAAAAAAATATTTAAAAAAATGAAAAAGCGCCTTCAGGCTGCCGTTGTGGGCGCCGCTCTGGCGTTCCTGTTTTACTCAGGCGACGTGTAAATAAAAGAGGTGTGGAGAGTACTCGTTGAGTGCGGGACGTTTCTCTGCTTCAGCGCTTCGCGCCAAACCCGCGTTTTCGGGCTGGCTGGCGTCCCCGCCGGTCGCGTTGGTCACCGCCGGTCTTCGCCTGCTGCTGCGCCGTGACTACCAGCACGCAACACAGCACTCATGTTTCCCGACGTATTGCCAGATGGCGTCCATATCTCACACAGCGCCTCTTCTATCGTCTTTACACGGCATTTGCAGCGAAGCACGCAGATACGCGGCCAATTTTTTCACTCCTGTTATGCCCGCAGCCGCAAAATATCGTGAAAAACGCTCGGCTTGCGTTGAAAATATCTGCGGACGCACACAATACAGTATTGTAATAGCGGTGCTTTAATGAAGCAAAGGACTTGCACTAACTTCTTTTCACAGCCGGCTGACACAAGTGTTCTGGCAAGAGAGAGAGAACAACTGCAATTTGAGGTGCTCGACCATCAGAAGCACGTATCAAAAATTTCTTTAGATATCAATGGCTTGCTTTTGTGTCATATATTGCTGATAGAGTGAGCCTAATTATTTTTAGGTCATCAGAAGAGACAGAGCAACACATGAGCACACTATTGGAGGCGCTCACTGCAAGATTACCGACAGAGTTTTCGTTGTATAATATGGATTTTGTTGGCACTTAACAGCCTTTATCTTTCACAGTGATGAATTCCTTCTCTCGTTCGTCCTCTGAGCGTAGTTTGGCGCGCAAGTGGAGCTCATCCGCAGTCGAAGCGGCACTCATGTAATGTGACGCCCGCAGTATCCAGCGGCCGCTACTGCGGGTTTTTCAAGCGGCTGATCGCAAGACAAACTTGCTGAACCATCACACCTGGCTGCGCATTTGTTGGTGTGGAGCTACTGAGTTGTGATTATGTCACGTACAAGTATTTTGAACAATTTAAATCCGAGTTTCAGGACATAACGAACGACGTGGCCGCTAGGCTGACTTGGTCGCATTTGACGCATTATAACTTGTTAGCAACCAAAATAATGCAACGTTTTTTTATGCAGAATGACAGATGACGTCCTTGACTTCAATTCGAGGGAGTTTTAAAAAAATTAAAAATGGCCTTTTTGAGAAAACTATTTTCAAAGTTCGGCGTTTTTGGTAAATCACTTACGTTTCAGCCCAATTATTGAGTAAAATGGAGCGTGATAAAACCACGAAAATTAATGTAAAAGAGAGCTAAAGTATCAAAGTTAATACGTACTGATTTTTATTATCCTCACTTTAACTTGTTTGCAGCAATAAATTCCTCAAATACAGGTATTTTGTGTGATTTGCCAAGTCTGTGATTTTTTTGTTCTAAAGTGCTTCGACAAGCAAGGAAAATAATACTCATAAGATTGCATTTAACTTGCTCTTTGAGGAGAATAAATGTTGTGACCGAGAAGTGCAGCGTTTTTTTCCCTAGGTGCGCTCAAAGTTCAGAAATCGCGAAATTGGCGGAAAAGTGTTTTTTGCGGCCAAAATTTGTATATTTTCTTTCAGGCGAATGAAAATTTTTTTTTCGCAAAACTAACTTCGAAACCGTTGTTCTGGGTGTAATGCCCAGACCTACAGAAAATTTAATCAAAATCGGGAATGGTGACCGGGACCTCGTGTTCGATCTTATCTGGACACACCCATGATTAGAAAAGCTACGTCCCAACCACGACGGCAAAGTATTTCCGTACGGTAAAGCGGCACTGCTCAAAAAACCCTTTCGGTGCGCCACGTGCGTCTTGTCGCCCTCGCTCGATCGTAATCTTAGTTTGAACGTGGGAAGCCCATCGAGTGCTCTGCTCAACGTCGGTTAATTAAGCGGAAGCACAGTTTGGAACCAGGATATGTTCATTCCAATCTGTATATGTAATAAATATAGCTTATGAAATTGAACGTTATGACAAAATAAATGCTGCAAAGACAACACAGAAAATCTTGATTTTTGTGGGACAGCAACGTTAATCATAAACAGTATTCACCACTGCTTAATTCAAAAAGACCTTAGCTTTGCTGATTCCGTGATATCAAAGTAAAGACGTGGTACAATTGTATACAAAGTCGTTTGATAAAAAGACGGAACAATAAGCACAAGTACTCTTGCAATAATTTTAAGAAGTACCATTGTCCCGTTGTTGAAATGGTTTTTGATAAATATGCACTTGGATGTTGTGTATCCTGAACTGCTACTTCACTTCAGTCATTACACCGCACTGGCAACACATGACCATGGGTACCAATGCCACAGCTGGACTACTCCGTACCTTAACTGCTGATCAGTACAGCTAGGTCCAGCTCTTGCTGCTTAATATTCACAAGTACTAGCTGCCACTTAACTACTGGTCGTCAATATATAGTATCCCAGCTACAAGCAGTTTCCACCTGTAGCACAACAAGTCAAGGTTCCATTTCGAACGCAAATGGAACCGGTTCTTTCCAGTACAACTGGAAGTGGTTCCAGTTCTATCTCGGTTGGAATCATTTGCTTCTCAGCGGGTTCCCAACCAGAACCACGGCTTCCAACTGGGATCAACTTGCTTCCAGTAGAACTGAAATGATTCCCAACCGGTAGCAGTTGCATCCAGTTGAACTGGAAATGTTTCAAGTTTAATCCCAGCTTGAACCAGTTAGTCTCAGACTCGGGCCATTTGATCCCAGTTCAACTGGAAATTTTTCCAGTTAAATCCCAGCTCGAACCAGTTGCTTCCAATTCAACTGGAAAATTTTCCAGTTCAATCCCAGCTGGAACCACTTGCTTCCCAGTTTGATTCCAACTGGAACCAGTCGATCCCAGTTTATTCCACTTAAACCAGTTGTATTCCTAGTTACTCATATCCACCTGGGAGTGGTAGCAGCAGGAACGGAACGAGGATGACGGGAATGAAAATTCGGGTGGCGAATCTTTGGTCAAGGCGGAAACTGTATGGTCGACCAGTGGTGTCAGAGGCACAAGTGATATACCGCGAAAAACTCTCGCCGAGAGGCCGAAATTGAGGACGGGAAACGAAGTTTGATTGTATGTAACTGTCACAACAGTGTTCGGGAGCAGTGTTCGCAGTGTTCACCATGACGCGCGACTTGCGCGTCATGGCGACGTCAGAAATCGGGGCAGCAACATAATCACCATCGGGTACTGGTGGGAATGGCGAGAACTGGACTTGAATTGCGGCTTGCGGCGGAAGTCGAAGAAACTCGAGGAAGGGTAGACGGGATGGGCCGGCAGGGGTGGTATTGGAGTATGAAGCGAGCGCTAACTGAAGTCTTGTGGAGCAGTCGATAAGGGCAGCGTGCGTGGACAGAAAGTCAATGCCAAGGATGAGATCATGGGGGCAATTTTCCAGTACAGCAAACAGAACTGAAGTGTGATGATCAGAAATGGTGATGCGCGTGCCGTGCGCATTCCAAGCACAGAAGGAGTACACAGAAGGTGAGGTACACAGAAGGTGATGGCGAGCGGCTGGTCCGATGTTCCGAAAAATGCCCGCACTTGTGTCAGCGCGGAAGGACGGAGCATATGGCGCACGTTCGGAGCGGGATCCCAATTGTTGAAGCTTGGCCTAGGTGATGAGGTCTAACGGCTGCGGCAATGGCGGGATATGTGTTCTATCCTATGACACTGGAAAATCATCAGGTGCACGTCATTCAGCTGGGTTTTGTCAGGGCGCGAAGGTGGGGTTCGGAGTAGCAGCAGCAACGACTGGAGGAGCCGGGAGTAGAATTAGCATTTTGGAAAGTCGGTTAAATGCTCATATTCGCGATCTCTTGGTGGACCACGGCCTGGATTATTAAAACAGGAGCAAAGCTGTTTCCTGAAGTGCTGTTGTTAGGCATAACGGATGTCATTGCCTCAAGTTTCCGACGGACAATCCTGGTGACGTTTTCTGAAGCTGGTAGCCGACGCTGCTTGGGTAAAACTTCGCAAGAGGACGCAGCCACCGTGTTGGGAAGACGGTCAAACCGGTGAATAGTGAGCCTACGTTTTGCCTGTTCGAAGCGACGACATTCTGCTATGACCGACTCCGCAATCGAGCAATCCTTGCACAAGAGGAAATTGAAGGCATCATTGGCAATTCCTTTCAGTATGTGCCCGACTTTGTCCTCTTCAGGCATGTCCTTGTCTATCTTGCGGCACAAAGCCAACATGTCCTGTATGTAAGCGATGTACGGCTCTGTGGCCGTCTGGGCACGAGTTGCAAGCTCTTTCTTTGCGGCCACTTGTCGTCCGATAGGTTCCCCGAATAAATTGCGTAATTTCTGCTTGCAGACATCCCAACATGTGAACTCTTCCTCTTCTTCATGTGTATCTTACCAGAGTTTCGCAGTGCCACGCAAGTAGAAGAGGGTCTTTGCCAGCATCAGCATTGGGTCCCAGTGGTAGCTGCTGCTGACGCGCTTGTACAGCGCCAGCCAGTCGTCGACGTCCACGCCACTTGTGCCGTTTAACGTTCCAGGATTACGGGGATGCACCAGAACGATGGGCTGTGGGCCTGACGGATCTTGTTCCCACTGGGTCGCTTGGTCTGTCATCGTGGCGGCTGCAACGCGCCGTCCGCTGCGAAGATCCAGTTCCTGGTGGTTTATAACGAGTCGTACCCCGGACCTTCCACCAAAGATGCTACGAGAAAGAAACTATATACACAGGGCGTATTTAACAACAAAATCGTAAACGCTGTCACCGTCCAAGCGCGTTTGTTTGTTTTTCCTTCAACCCTATGGCACACACCCACTCTGGGAGATTGGCCAAGAAATTGTAGTCTAAAATTTAGAAGGTAATTTTCAGAACGTTGAATCATAAAAAAGAAAAATTTGGCAGATCCCACGTACCGTAAGAATCGATGTTATGCGAACTATGAGCAGGAAGGTGACTGTGTCGCAATTTTTCACAGTAAGCGAAACGTTAAGGAATTACTCTAGAGAAATGTGCAAATGGTATACGTATACACATGTTTTGAAGAGTCGCACATATATTATATAACCAGCTGTTTACAGTTGTTTAACTGTGCCAACAGCAACATAGTTGTTACCGACACCAAACGCAGTAAACTGATATGTAGTGTTTATATTATTTATTACGGGATCGCGCGAATTCGAATAGGACAATGAGGGAACACAGATTCACGGCACACGCGCTACTCGCAACTAAGCTTTATTCAGAAATGTTTCCCTAGATTACACAGCCGAGCGGCACGAGCAGGCGCACTGCACGTACGTTACAGTCACATTTGTTAGAGTTGCGTTGCAGTTGTTATGCTTATACTTATCAATTATGACGGAAAACGAACGAACTTTTCACGAACCCGTGTGCATGTGTCGAAGGAGTTCTTGGCAGTTCTTGAATAAAGTCATCATCACCGTGATCAGTAAGCACCAGCAGTTGGACAGGACTTGTTATCGGATCCTTTCGTGATCGCGACTACGAACGGTCTAAGTGTAGTGAAGTTCCAGGATAGTAGAGCTGGTGGACACCGCGGATGGCTTTTACGAAGAAATGATCTATGATGCCTTCAGTCCTGGATGTGGCCACCGAGGTCTTGTGATTCCCTGTCCACATCCAAGCCGTCTAAGAACCAGGCGTTGTTGGGTTTTGATAAATCAATGCTGAAGTCACCGGTAATCGTGAGGGACATGGTCCTCTCGGCAGAGTTACTGTAGGAAACACTGACCCCGGTTTTTACGCAATCCACGTAGTCTACGTTGCAGACCACGTGGACGAGTGGATGGTAGCCCAGCATCTTGCAGGAGTGCTCTGTCTTCAGCTCCCTAACTTTCCTTGCGTCGGCCGCTGTGGTGTAGTGGTTACGGTGCTCGGCTGCTGACCCGAAGGTCGCGGGTTCGATCCCGGCCGTGGCGGCATGCTTACTGTGCGATGTCAGTGCACGTTAAGGAATACCGGTCAAAATTTCCGGAGCCCTTAACTGTGGCGTCTCTCATAATCATATCGTGGTTTTGGGACAAAATCCCAACAATTACTAATATTACCACTTTTCTTCTGTGTCAGTGTGTATATGCGCGGTTACTGCGTTGATTGAGACTAAGGGGGGTAGAGCGCCACCTTCGGATAGTAATGTTCCTTGTCTGCCTGCCTGCCTGAGACTCTATCACCTGTAGCACATACCCGCATAACATGAACTCTGGGACTTGGACCACACGTGACTGAGAGAAAGGGTTTCATGACGTACGCGACAGGTGTTTTGCGTTATTCATGTCATCACCAGTGAATCGTGTTCGTCATACACTCATCCTATGCTATGCAAATTTTGATATATTACAACCTATAGAGACGACCGGGAGAGCGCCCAGACGTAGGCGGCTAGATAGATAGATAGATACGTAGACAGAAACGCCCAAAGTGCCTGAGGTTCGCTAAAAAATGCTTCGCATTGATTAAAAAGAAAATATTAGGTAATATATCAAATATTTACTACAATTACCGCTCAGCACTTCGTCGTCGTCATTCGCTGCCATCTTCGCCCATGAAAATGTGAATGCATCGATACACGCCGCAACGGTGGTGTCGCGTGCATGCTTTCTCCTAAAAGTACATCCAAAAAGAATTATAACCAGGGGGTGGCAACTCCCTATACCGCTTAAAGGGACACTAGAGGCAAATATTAAATCGACGTTGATTGTTGAAATAGCGGTCCAGAAACCTCGTAGTGCTGCTTTTGTGCCAAGGAAGTGCTTATGTTGAAATAAAATCACGTTTGTAAGTGGTCCGCATCGCGTTAGTGCGCTTCAATCTCCGCCTGAAATACGACTTTCATACGTCCCTGCTGCCGTGCCCAACGTTGCCCGCTTTTACTGCGCGGCCGCCGACACTAGTAGCAGCCGAGCGGAAGTAGCGGGACCCACAGTAGCAACAACGGTGCTGAGGCAAAGACTTGCTCGGATGGGCACATTCAAAGCCTTCACCAAGTTGCGGTTGGTCTCGTAATCCTCAGTACGAAAGTGCAGCGAGCACACACGCAGAGGTTTGACTGTTTAGCACACTGGCGCAATGGCATGACACTAAGCCACTTCGAGCGTAAGGGTTCATTCCGCGGCACCCAGTGAAAAGAACACACCGGTTTTCTTGCTGCAGCACTGGCGTTGTGCACTATTCGGGCATCCGGCAATATCACACACATGCGGCATTTTGTCGACTTCTGTCAGAGCGACTTTCACGAGCGCGCATAACACGCACGGCAGTACGCGATCCCGAAACTACACTGAGACGGGCGAGGCGCAGTTCGGCGAAAACGGAACCTTGAACCACGCACGCCGGTCCCCATGGCAACGCCACGGAGGTTTTGTTTTCCGTGAATCAAGCGGAAACGACAAAACAGCATTTTATTACGTCTTTTGATGCTCGGAATTTTCTTTTTTTACTGCTGCTAGTTTGATTAATAGTGATTTATTGTAGGCCGACTTCCATACGTCATCGGGATCACTTCGAAAATGTCCCACTCGTGGCGCTCATCATGTGATACATTTAGCTTAATTTCTCGGTAAGTAGGGCACTGCTGTTGATAATATTGCCGTTTTAGAAGTTGTCAGACATTGGGCTTTCACTCTGACATAACTTGTTATTTGCCTTTAGTGTCCCTTTAAGGGACGCGCTGTCGCATGCTGCTACGCTACTGCAACGCTGCTTCCACCACTGGTGGCTGCCGGGTATTCAACTAGAAATAAGCCACAACCTTTTCTTTCATGACGTCACTAGTGAGGTCAGTAAATAAAGGGAAAGGGCGCGAAGCGAGAGGAGGAGGGTTGCCGCGGAAGCTCTCCTTTCCCACCTCGAATGCAAGCGCAATGTATTCGTGCTCTCTTGCAGGTCCACTGGCCGTTTGGGCGACGCGGACATTTGCTAAATTTAGTTAACCATTCTTTAAAATTTTGTTTGTGTGTTGAGAAGTGGACAAACTATCGCTGACCGATTTCTCAACAAGAAAAAACTGGATCAACTTAAGAAAATTTTAATCTTTTTTTATCACAGGTTTCGTGCTAAGAAACAGAGACACGTGTAGTGTGAAAGCGTCAATTTGCAAAAGCAGTCCTAATTCCCAACTGAGATATGCACATTATAAGCAAACATTGAATCTAGGATATCTAAACCAATACCAAAATTATTAACAATAACGAGCAGGCCACGTCGTACTTGACTCAATCACGTCTGTTATGACCACGCACATATTTTTCTTACAGAACTTCAGTACCAAACAAGACGGAAGTTGGGGGGAAGATGGAGGCGTAAAGCGATGAGAAATCGTTGAACAGGGAATGCCGCTGGAGACAATGTTTCAGCAAGACGACTTGTCTTTGTGAGGGCAGCAGCACTGCCTTGACGACGAAATGACTTGTCACAACGTTGGCTCCAGCGACATTCTCTGTTCAACGATTTCTAAAAGCATCAGTGAGTCCATTACATCTATTTCAATGACAGTATTAGAAGTAAAGGCTCACAAATTTCAAACTGGCCACATGCATTTCCATGAAGAGGAAGGAGCCTATAATTCCTTCACATCATTTCAACTAGATGCCAAAAGTAAAAGATGAACAAACTTTGTAGCCAAACCAACACGCATTCAAGCCTTTCATTAAACGTATTTTACCGACAACAGGTAGGCTGTCGTCATGAAAAATCAGTCTAGCGACATAGCACTTACGTCAGTTCTGTCAAACTTGCAGGGAACTGGGTTTACTCATGTACAGGCTGTTTCATACTTAGGGGAAATCTCGGAGCGTCTGGCATCGCGATGCGACTAGCGCTGCAATCGCGCGCCGGCAGCAGCTCGCGCGTGCGCAGACGCTTCAAGGGCGTAGAGTTGTACATCTGCGCACGCGCGAGCTGCTGACGGCGCGTGGTTGCAGCGCTGGCCGCATCCCGATGCCACGCGCTCCGAGATTTCCCCTAAGTGTGAAACAGCCTGTACTCATGAAAAATTAAAACCTGCTCAAATAACAGACCCAAATACTTGTGCTCACCCTTTGTCACTAGGAAACCTGAAAAACTTTCGTGGAACTGGAAATCGCTGTGTTAACACACCACGGAGCCGCGCAAAACATGTGATCTTCGTCTAATGACTGGTTGACCTGCTCGATGTGGCTCCCTGCGGCTTCCGTTCGCTGCACGCCACATCAAATGCCTTATCTCTCCCGTATTATACTCGGCACGCCAACCGAGCGCGATGCAACTTGTGATATCGCTGAGCGAGTGGCAAGGGTGAGTGAAGGCAAGCGCTAGGAACACAAGTCAACCAGCTCCCGCGCTTCACCCGATTTAATATGGACAGAACAAGAAATAAAAAAGAAAAATAAACAAAAGAACTTATTTGGGTTCAATAAATTTTTAATTATTTCTAAAAACTCGTGAAAGACAATAAATGTGAACATCCACATCAACCTCACTTCGTTCAACCAGATCTTGGAATGCCCGCACGGTGTAAGAATATACTCAGGTGATGACACTCTTCCCCCAACGCATGGGAAACCGCAATCCGCGCGCGTCCAGATAATGTTCGGGTTCTTATCAGATGACTTGCAGAGGGCGCTACGAAAAGCGGGGCAGTCGTCTCCATAGCAACGCGCATGCTGCTGATAACGTGCATTCTATTGTGCCATTTTGCTGGATAATGTGCATCCGCCAAGCGGCGTCGAGGGGCGAAATCGAGAGAGCAACAGGAGAGGGAACGGCGAGAGCGGCGGCGATGACGCAGCCCCACCGTGATTCGGCTACTCGCGGGCGCTCTCCGCCTCAAGCTATTAGATGGCGCACCGCTCAACGGACCGACGACCGAACATTTTCTGGCCGCTTAGGCGCGCGCAGTGTCAACACCTGAATATTCTTACACCGTGAATGCCCGGCAACCGCTACGACCGCACGTTCCTTGAAACCGACGCGGGCGCTCCGTTTCCGGGGCCTGCTATAACGCCGAACTTTCACTTACCTAAAAGTGTGAGGGTCCTTAAGCCAAACGACAGGTAGAGCCAGTGTCCACAGTTTGTACGAAAAAGCATGCACAACTGACCGTGGTGACCGGAGCGGAAAAATGGGGGCACGCGGTGTTCTCGATTCCGAGGGCGCCGATAGCGATCAATGCCAAGAACATCCCATTTTCGCATGGGTGACCGCCGGAAAGCACTGCAGCAAACAGCTTGGTCGGGGCAACTGCGATAAAGATACGGTTGCTTGCAACTACAGCAAAAAGAAAAGAAAGAAAGAAATCATGCGCATAGTTAAGTCTGCCGACAAGGAATGCACAAGCGCTTATTTAAGATGTTGGCTTTCGGATGGGCTGCTTGCTGCCGGCCATGTGCATTGGAATAGAGCGTGCTTGGCACTGATCGCTATACGCGTACTCGGAAACAACAGCGCCGCCTGTCGCAGTTTTGACGCTCCGGCCACCGCTCACTTGTGCTAATATTTTTCCGTTGCGACTGTAAAACGCTCTTGCGGTGCACACATTGGCAGACTCAACTCTATGCGTGGAGCCCTAGGAGATGGAACACAGGGCTTTCACATGACTCACACCACGACCTTCCCAGCAATCGCAGCGTCGCGCACTCCCCTCCTTTTCTTACATCCCCTAGTGGAGATCTGTTTATTAGCACCAAAATGCCGACTGTCACTTGTCCCGTTAATCGGGTGGCAATCGCCGGGCAGATTCCAAAAGCTGACGTATCGGGCCCCCGAAGCGCATCACGATAGCGTGTGCAATTTAGAGTAGGTCCTTTTAGTGCGCCAGCGAACGCCCGTTGTGAACCAAAGACCATGTCAGAGCCAAGAGTTGATAACACCAACAAAATATTGTCACGTGGTCGTGACGTCGACGAAGACAGCAGTCAGCACGTCCGAGATGAAACATTATTTGGCCGAACTTGTGGCTGGGAAATTGAAAGTCAAACTACAGCAATACTGCCGCGTGTCGTATGTTTCATGAGTTGAAGCTACACCCCCGAAGACTGTCAGCAACGCTCAGCGCAAACCACGCCACATTGTTCGCGAAGCATCCCGATCATTGTAGATCGTTTTGTTAAGATTGCGCGCCGTACGCGAATGTTCCAGCTTTGTCGAGAGATAACGCCGCCAC
Organism: Rhipicephalus sanguineus; assembly: GCF_013339695.2. Taxonomy (NCBI): domain Eukaryota; kingdom Metazoa; phylum Arthropoda; class Arachnida; order Ixodida; family Ixodidae; genus Rhipicephalus; species Rhipicephalus sanguineus. The sequence goes on along the minus strand of NC_051177.1, from coordinate 71,970,447 downwards.
CAGCGATATCGCTGGAAAGTTCGATAGCGCCTGTATAAAAGCCGACACGCTTGGCCGCTTGTCAGTTGATCGACGGTCGACGCTCTGTTCGACGCTATCGGTGTATTGCTGTAGTTTGACCTTCAGTTTCTCGGCCACAAGTTCTGCCAAGTAAACAGTTTCATCTCGGACGTGCTGACTGCTGTCTTCGTCGACGTCACGACCACGTGACATCTGGTGGAGGTGCTGCTTCATGATCCGGACGCCACCGCGGAGCGCTGACCCAAGCCCAAGCCGCGAAGAAGACGACTCTAAGGTCAACCCGGATCCTCGAACCAGCCGCCGGCAGAAGGGACTACAACCAGAGTACGGGCTCCTTCCCGAAAACGCCAGGCAGCCGAGGACCGTCACATCTACCGCCGAGACGATGACAGACCCCCTGCCACCTACAACGGTAGTGATGCAACAGCCAAAGGAGCGACCAACTTTCCGTGGATCGTCGTTTGAAGACCCGGAGAGCTGGCTGGAGACGTACGAGCGAGTCGCCGCCTTCAACCACTGGGACACTGAAGAGAAGCTGCGCCACGTCTACTTCTACTTAGAAGATGCCGCGAAGACGTGGTTCGAAAACCATGTATCGAGCCTTCAATCCTGGGACATCTTTCGGACGACGTTCCTCAATACCTTCGCAAGCATCGTCCGCAAGGAAAAGGCCGCTGCTTTGCTGGGGACCCGGGTGCAGCTGCCAAACGAAAACGTCACCATCTTCACGGAAGAGATGACTCGACTTTTCCGTCAGGCCGACGCTGCGATGGCGGAAGACAAAAAAGTTCGCCTGCTCATGCGGGGTGTCAAACAAGAACTTTTCGCGGGACTTGTCCGCAACCCGCCCACGACGGTCGCCGAATTCCTCACCGAGGCTACGACTATTGAAAAGACACTGGACATGCGGACGAAACAGTACAAGCGCTCGCCGCTGTCTGCAACCTATTCCGAAGTGCACTCACTAGCCACCGACGACTTGCGCGAAGCCATCCGAGCGATCGTGCGGGAGGAGTTGCGCAAGCTGTTACCTTCGCCGCAGCCTCAAGTGGATTCGATTGCAGACATTGTCCGCGAGGAAATCAAAGAGTCACTGGGTGTTCCTCAGCCGGCACCGCCGCAGCTTCAAGCAATGAGTTATGCTGCTGCAGCCCGACGCAACGCCCCCGCTTCTCGCCCGCGTCAAGACGCCGCGCCGCCCCAGCAGTTCCGCCGCCAGGCACCACCGCCGCCACCACCGACGCCATACCGCCCGCCAACCGGCCAGCGATACACCCCGAGGAAGACCGACGTTTGGCGCGCCCCCGACCATCGTCCACTCTGCTACCACTGCGGAGAAGCTGGCCACACCTACCGCCGCTGCCAGTATCGACGGGTGGAACTGCGCGGGTTCGCCATCGACGCGCCGCGTCCACAGCAGGGTGACGACCACGTGACATTGCCGACTATCTGGCAGGAGCGCAGTGGACCCCCCGAGGACCTTCCCGATCGCCGTCGCCAGGCCGCTACGCCTCTCCCCAACGCCGCCAGTACACTGGCCCGTTCCGGGGCCGGTCGCCTAGCCCGTATCCGGAAAACTAAGGGCAGCAACCGATGGAGGTGCGGTTGCTGTACGACGAAACATCGAAGATCCTCCGCCGCCGACGACGACGCCACGACGAAACCTTGAAGACCCGACGCGAACCAGACAGAGCCCTGACGACGAAGCCTCGCGGACCGAAGTGAACCTGACAAAGCAACGGGGAAGCAGCGGAACAAACCGACGTAGCCGTGACCCGACGCCACGACCTAACTGCAATGCAAGACGACGAACTAGCGACCTCGACGTCCTTATCGACGGCCACAGCATCACAGCTCTCGTCGACACCGGAGCCGACTATTCTGTCATCAGTGGACCGTTCGCCGCGAATCTGAAGAAAGTTAGGACAGCCTGGGAAGGCCCCGAAATCCGGACAGCTGGAGGTCATCTAGTAACACCGGAGGGAATCTGCACAGCGAGACTCACCATTAACAACCGGATTTATCCCGCGAACTTCGTAGTCCTGCAGCGTTGCTCGAGAGAGGTCATTCTTGGTATGGACTTCTTAAGCCTTCATGGTGCAGTCATCGATCTGAGATTCAAGTCGATAACACTATCCACAGAAAAAAGCACTACCGCCGTACACGCCGCCAGAAAAACACGCCTTGAATGTGCTGGAAGACCAGGTCACCATTCCCCCTCGCTCCAGCGTCATCATTTCCGTCGGCACTCAGAAATCATCAGACCTGGAAGGCGTCGTCGAGAGCGATCAGCACCTGCTTCTGAACCGTCAGATTTGCGTCGCAAGAGGCATAGCCGAGCTGCGCGATGGCAAAGGAAAGGTAGTGCTGACAAACTTCAGCCACGAATATAGGCACCTAAACATTGGTACGACGGTCGCCTACATCGACGAATTCGCGGACGCCAGCAATGCTTTCGCCTTCTTCGATGCTACTGAACCTGCTTCGAAGGATCGAGATCCCCAAACATATTTCGACGTCAATCCGAGCCTCCCGAAGCACAAGCAAGACCAGCTTCAAGCCCTGCTCCTGCAATTCAAGGACTGCTTTTCGTCGTCGTCAAGAATTCGACAGACCCCAGTCGCGAAACATCGCATCATAACAGAAGAAGGTGCCCGACCAATCCGTCAGAGCCCGTACCGAGTTTCGACGCGAGAACGCGAGGCTGTTAAGAAACAGGTCGACGAAATGCTACGCGACGACATCATCCGGCCGTCGAAGAGTCCGTGGGCATCCCCCGTGGTGCTAGTAAAGAAGAAGGATGGACCTCTACGTTTTTGCGTCGATTATCGTCGCCTGAACAAAGTGACGAAGAAGGACGTGTATCCCCTTCCCCGGATAGACGACGCCCTGGATCGATTACACAACGCAAAGTACTTTTCGTCGATGGACCTGAAGACCGGTTACTGGCAAATCGAAGTCGATGAGAGAGACCGAGAAAAGACTGCCTTTATAACACCAGACGGCCTGTTCGAGTTCAAGGTCATGCCCTTTGGTCTTTGCTCCGCACCTGCGACATTTCAACGCGTTATGGATACAGTACTGGCCGGCTTGAAGTGGCAGACGTGCCTCGTGTACTTGGACGACGTCGTTGTGTTTTCCTCCAACTTCGACGAACACCTTCGGCGCCTTGAAGCTGCACTTCAAGCAGTCAGGACCTCCGGAACTCACCCTGAAGCCCGAAGAGTGCCGCTTCGCATACGAGGAGCTCTTGTTTTTGGGTCACGTGATCTGCAAAGATGGTGTTCGCCCGGAACCGCGCAAAACAGCTGCCGTCGCTGCCTTCCCGCCACCCACCGATAAGAAGGCCGTACGCCGTTTTCTCGGCTTGTGGGCCTACTACAGACGCTTCGTCAAGGAATTTTCACGAATAGCCGAGCCACTAACGCACCTCACGAAGACCGACGTGCCATTCAAGTGGGAAACTGCGCAAATCGAAGCATATCAAGAACTTGAACGTAGCCTTCGGATGCCTCCGATACTAGCGCATTTCGACTAAGACGCCGATATGGAATTTTTTTTTTATTTATTTATCAATACTGTTGACCGAAGGCCGTTACAGGGTGGTTGTGTTACAAGATATGAAAAAAAGGAACGAAAAGAAAATGAAGTCGCGCTCGAGGACAGACTCAAGGTACAGTACACGCAAAAGGCACAATGCAGTAGTACACGTAATACAATGATAGAATAGGTACAATGCAAGCAAGAAGAGTTGTAGACACTATTAAATTCTGGTACCATCAAATCTGCCGCGGTCGCTTGATGAATCAGTTCTTATACAACAAAAAACGAGAGTTTTCTTTAGGTCAACTGAATCCACAAGGTAAACGCTATGTGTCTACAGTCGCAGTGAAAAGTTTAGTTATCCCGGTTTCAAGCTTGCTTACATTGTCTACTGTCAGTAGTTCATGTGGCAGTGAGTTCCACTCCTCTATTGTTCTGGGGAAAAACGAATATTTATGTACATCTATTCGTGCTGCAATTGGTAAAATATGTTCTTGGTGGCTGCTTCTGACTGTTCGGGACACTCGCTGTTTTATATATTTTTGGGCATTGAAATTAAACCAGTTACGATGAATCAGATACAGAATTTTCAATCTAGCTATCCTCCTGCGTTGAGTAAGTAAAGGAAAGTTTAATTTGTTAATCATCTCAGTTACGGAATCAGTTGATCGGTATTTTGATAAGATGAATCTTGCGGCTCTTCTTTGGATTTTTTCAATTCTTTCTATCAGGTTGTTTTTAAAGGGGTCCCAGACGACGCTCGCGTACTCTAGTGTAGGACGAACAAGCGTTAAGTACGCAGTCAACTTAGTTTTTTCTGGAGCAAGTTTTAACTTTCTCCTCAAGTACCAGAGCTTTTTTTCAGCCGAGGAGCATATGTTGTCTATGTGCGTTTTCCGGTTTAGATCATGCGATATGGTGAGTCCGAGGTACTTAAAATGGTTTACACGACTTAGGGCCTTGCCATCCATCTCGTATTCGAAGGAGTGTATATTTTTAATTTTATTGGTTATTGTTATATACATAGTCTTACTGTAGTTTATTTTTCATTTTCCACGTATCGCACCAGTCACTAATAATTTTTAATGCAGAATTTAAAGCCATTTGGTCACTGCGGCTGGTTACAGTGGTGTAAATCAGGCAGTCGTCTGCAAAAAGTCGAACGTTATTATTGGGGTTAATCTGGTCAGCAATATCATTTATATAACTGAGAAAAATGACAGGGCCTAGCACCGATCCCTGGGGGACTCCTGACGTTACAGGCAACAGTCGGGATTTCGCACCATTTACCTGTACAAACTGTGTCTTACTAAATATGATTTAATCCACTTGATTATATTGATATTCACACCAAGACTGAACAATTTATCAAGAAGTTGAAGGTGCGGAACGCGGTCAAACGCTTTCGAGAAATCTAGGCAGACAGCCTAGACCTTTCTCGTTTAATACGCTAGAAAAATCATGTATAGTTTCAATGAGCTGTGTAACTGTAGAGAGTTTTTGCCTGAGACCATGTTGGTTCGGAAAAAAAATATTAGCATTTTCAAAGTAATTAACAAGCTTTTTGATATCACATGTTCCATAATTTTGCAGCATGTGGATGTAATTGAGATAGGTCTATAATTTCCAATGGTGTGTCTGTCACCGGATTTATGAACAGGAATAATTCTGGCAGTCAACCAATCAGATGGTAGGTTGTGCTGGTCTAGTGACGCCTTAAAAATGATACAGAGATACTTAGTTACCCATTCCGCATATCGTTTTAAAAATTCATTTGGGATACCATCAGGACCAGCCGATTTTTTAGTGTCAAGGTTAAGCAGTAATGCCAGTATTCCCTCCTCTGTAAAAACAATGTCAGGCATATGCAACATACCATCGGTGCGAGTCTCAGCAATATCAGTGGACATTGGCTCCGGTGGGACGAACACAGAATGAAAAGTATTCATTGTATTTTTCAGCAATTTCGGTACAATCGTTAATAATATTGCCGTCGACACACACATACTGTGTCTGTTCGCGCGAAGGGGCAAGGTGACGCCAGAAACGTTGTGGTGAATCTCTAATAAAATTAGTTAATGTCTGCGAATAAAAGTGATCTTTCGCAGTCTCGATCATATGCTTAAGTGTTCGGGAAAGCTGCGAAATCTCCGTTTTGTTTTTTTTTCTTTGTTCCGACTTTTGCGTCTTATTTTACGTTTAAGCTGAATTATTTTGCGGTTAATCCAAGGATTGCGCTTTCTTACTGCCTTGGTTCGTTTTGGCACGTACTCGTCCAGACAGCTATTTACCATGTTCTTAAATCTATTCCACAAAGTGTTGACGTCAGTTGCCCCATCGAAAGAATCCAATGACAACTCAAGACAGTCCAAAATGCTAACATCATCTGCGTTACTATAATCTCTTACACAGATAGTGGACTTCTTTGAATCCTTCATGGGTAGTGCTTCCTTAATAGAAAGCAAAACCAATTTATGATCTGATAATCCGTCCTTGACAGAAACACTGCATCCTGTTACATTACTTGAAATGAGTACAAGGTCAAGTAACGACTCTGAGGTCGGTGAAATCCTAGTGTTATCCCGAACAATTTGCGTGAGGTCGTAACTGAAAGAGAGGTTAATCAAAGCTTCACAATGTGTAACATCGGTTGAACCCACTGTAAGATCAGCCCAATCTATTCCTGGTAAGTTGAAATCTCCCGCAATAATGACACGGGTGCTAGGAGGAACATTATTGCACATGTAATCCTGCAGACTTTCTAAAAATGAAATGGGAGCGTTTGGACGTCGATAGACAGCTCCGATAACAAAAGGAACACCAAGAAACACCGTTTTGCACCATATACTTTCGGTGTTGGGACAGTCATCCATAACAATCAGTTGAATGTCTTTTTTGCAAACAATGGCTACGCCTCCGCCACGCGTATCCCTATCCTTACGGAAAACGGTATAACCAGGAGGGATTAGTTCACAGTCCTTTATTTCAGGGCGTAGCCACGTTTCCGTCACGACAACAACATCTGGGTTGTACTGCATTAGAAGGTGTTCAAATTCAACTGCTTTGTTGGCTAGGCTGCGAATGTTAATATTGATCAAACTGAAATCCCTGGGATTTTTTTTCTTTTGTCATTATTTTGTACGCCAGCTTGACCCTCCCTTACCAACTTTTTTTCGGCACTTTTCGTTTTCGTCCCAGAAAAACGTGTCATTGTCAATCAGAATCTTATCATGTACGAGGCGAACCTTCTTGTCACTTTCTTTC
>NC_051177.1:71926501-71963519 GCF_013339695.2 Rhipicephalus sanguineus | reverse complement strand
GTATTTTTAAGTGTAGCACAATCGTGCGCGTACAGTACGCTAGAATATTCTGGCACAATGTCGTCAAGCTTGCAGTCACTTCAGCGGTTCCCACGATGTAGCACCAGTTGACGTCCTCGCGTCATCAAACTGCTACGACGCCGAGAACTACGCACACAGCTGACTTGGAAAAACGCGGTCTTGCAGGAGGCCATCTTGTCCCGCAACCAACGGACAAAAGTACACAACTGAGGCGTCTAAAACATTGCCGTTGATGAGATGGCAGCTGAACGAAATCAGGGCTCATCGTCCGACGTGTGGCCACCGCCTTAACACAATATTAACGTTGCAACGTTCAAGGAAAACGCGACCAAAGCGACGAGCCCAGCCGGTCTTGTCGGATGCGCTACAGCCACTACAGCACAGTGCACAGCGCGCGCTCTCACGGCCACCGAAAGAAATAAAAGAAAGTGGAGAGAGGAGTTAGCTTGGAGCATGGCCAGTCGGTGGAAGCAAGAGGACGTGTTGCGTCATCGGTGTGGCGTATTGTCGAGAGATGGCGCTAGTTTGTTTTTGCGCAACGAAATCGCAAACTTGATTCAAAATGCATGGGATCCTATGGGGGGTTGGGAGAGGGCACAACCGCCTTAGCCGAGCGGTGGCGCCACCATACCGATGCACGAGGCGGATAGCACCGTTTAACGTGAATGAACCCACTTTGATGATTGGTGGTACACCTCCATCCCGTCGACTAACGCCCATGTTAAATGATTACACAAAAACTCTGTAGTAGTTAATGGTGAAAGGCCGCACTAGAGGGAAACGCAAAGCGCGTCGTGCCGCCCCCCGGTCGCGATTTTTCTCGGGGCAAGCGCGTGAGCGGGGAACGCGGTGTAACAGCCAGGTGAGGCAGGCGCGCGTCGCAGAGCTATTTTTGGTTTGGATTAGCGTGATGCTATGAGCGAGGCCGACGCATTTACGACGCTTGGGGTAAGGTCGCCACCTCGCGGTGTGTTAAGGCACTGACAAAATTGAACTTCTATTGAAAACGCGCCGAATGGGACGGACGTGTAACGCGTTGCAGGTGCTAATGGCGGAGGCCACAGTAATGACGAATTACTTTATTTTACCGCTCCCAGAGGGCAACACCAGCCCGCCGACCGGGAGAATGGTAGATATAAAGGCGCGTTTGTAAAGCCTCTACAGTCTGTGACCGTGGCGCTGTCATAAAGAAAAAAAAAAGACCGTGGCGCAGTGGATAGCGCGCCCGGCATCTGGTGTTGCGGACCGAGCGGTCGGGTTCGATGCCCGTTGACGGAACCTTTTTTTCTTTGCCATCTGATCGTGTAAATTTTTCGACGTCAGTTCCGTGACGGAAATACGTCACTGAAGTCTTGGTGGACCCCGGCATAAAACACTTTCGTGTTAAAATGACGAGCGAACAAAACGCAAACGTCGCTGTAACCCACGTGCGCTCGTACATCGGCGGCGCCGATCACAACAAGCGCCAGCCGCGGGAGCTAGACTAGGGTGCCTTGAAGCGCGTTTTGTTGCGCACACATCGAGGCACACTAAGCTAGACAAGCTAGACGTGATTGCAGCGCCACTAGTTATCACGACCGCCACGCGGACCGCCTCTCCGGCGGAGCTTTTAAACTGAGTTTGTTCTAGTAACGTTGGCCCGTAGCGCTAGCCACTCCGCCACGAAACGCCGATCCTCTAGGGAGCTAACGGCGAGCGTTATATACACACCCTTTACCGCTGGCCGGACTCAGAGACGGAAGGCGCTTATAAGCGTTTCTTCATTGCCAGCGAGATGGTGCGAGGAGTGCAGCGAAGGTCTTTCGCTCGCTGCGGCAGCCGCGTTTGCGAAAGGAGCGCGCTGTTCAAACAGAAATAAGTAACAACTGCGACATTTAGTTCGCGCTCGTCGTGTGTACCTGTTCGTTCGTTTCGTGCGTCCTGCTTTATGTTTTAGCAGTGCGCTTCAAGTATCGAGCTGTGACGCATGATAGTTCGCGCTCGTCCTGTGTGCCTTCTTTTCGTGCGTCCTTTGGGCTCGAGCGACGCGCTGGCAATTTCGAGCTGCTTTCCGTTCTTCGCGTTAGATTCGAATTTGTTGCTATCGCATTCATGGCTTCGCCGTTGCGGCGAAACTGTGACTTTTTTTTTAAGGGAGAAGCCTTAGATGGCTCATCAAACACGAAAATTGACCGTCGGCGTCCAGCGTAGCTAACACGAGTGATGCACTAAATCGTCACGTGGTGACGTCACCATGACGTCATCGATGAACAAAATTTGTGACGCCGCTATGACGTCATTGTGACGTCACTCAATGTGACGTAATATGATGAGGCCATCACATAATATGGTCGCTTTGCATTGCCTCCGTGATCAGGCGCCGATCACGGAGGCAAAGTAAAAGCAGGTGAGGTGCAGAAAGCTTGCAATGCCTTCGATCCTGCGGGCAGTCCGAAACCACTTTATGTGCAGAACGCTTTCGGAGAGGAGTGGGGGAGGATAAATGCATCGACTGACGAAAAGAACAAGATGGCCTTCGTTTTCCAGTCGTCACAGGCGAATTGCATAAGGGACCGTATTTTTTTCATGTAGTTTTTTTCGCATACATTTTACCTATGCGGTCAGTTCTTCAAAATGTATGGGTAAGTCTTACATGTTGACATCGTTATTGGTGACCACCACGTTTTTATTAGCTGACGGAGACAAATCGTCAGACCACACATCGCCAGAATTATTTCTGGCCGAAGAAAGCGGGTTTGCGCGCCACACGCCATATTATTATTGTCAGTCGTTACTCAAACGGCAAGCACGTCAAGTTAGTGATGCCATGACCTATCGGTCATGTTAGGCATACATTCGTGCCTCTCCATGCCAATTTTCGTGTATACCAAGTGAACGAGACGCGAGCTATACGCGAGGAATTTTTTACTTTTGGTACCGCGGCCACGCCGACGGACACATTCGGCTTCGCATGAAAAGGCTTGAAACAGCCGAGCGCGGAAGGCAGCCTTGTAAAAGAAATCGAACGCACGAAATAAAAGAAAGGATATGAAGGGTGCAAGCGCGTTAGCTTGAGCTGGCCATTTACTACGTGCATATCTGCTACGTTCTCCTTGTTATCTCGTGTTTATTCTCTCCTGCAACAAGTCTACTTTCGTCATTCCACACAAAAACAAGTTAAGCGCCTTCTCTCACCATGAAGTGCGCACAGAATGCATTCCCCAAAGAGCCGGGTAAGTGTAGACCATTGCGGTGACAAACCAGCTGACAGGAAATATACAAAATCCCCGTTTCACAACGCACAAACGCGTTCTCTGTGCGATGAGTCGCTACAGTATTATGTTGCAGTGACGCAGTATTAAATATTGCGCAAATCCTCGCATTTTTGGCTAATAGCGGCCAAAATATCAGGGGCGTATCAGACGCTCGCCGCTTTGGCGCGGCTTCCGCCGCGGAGAAAGACCACAGGTCCAACGGGTCCTAGAGGGTGAGGACAGCTGCGTCGTCCGCACGGCGGCCGCCATTGCGAATCCCGTCGCAGCTAGGCAGCGTGCGAAACGCACTACACAACGCGCTTGCGGTACGCGGATACGTCCAGAAATAAGTGCACGCTAACGAGTTTTTTCTTCTTCTTTTCTTTTTTTGATGCTTGGACAGCCTTTAGCTGTTGTTGCCTAAATGTTTATTAAGGGAGCATGTAATTCATGTAAACTGACGGCATGTGTATGTGGTATGCACTAGAGGTAGACGTAGACTCATGTTGAAAACGAATCCTCTTCCTTACGCCGGAAACGACACAGTTAAGTTTAGAGCCTTACTTAGTTTTCTCGTAAACGCTGCAGTCCAAAAACACAAATAATCGTTTAAAGTATTTATATCCATGTCAGCAGCAACAGCAGTGTGTGTATCTCAACACACATATTTTAGTGTTGCGAAGCTATCTAAGCTGATTAAGGTGGCTTATTTTGCTGAATTTACAAACAATTTACTCGTTTATTATAAATGGCATCATACATATCGTACACGGGATAAAGGGCGGAGGGGCAGTGTGGTGCAAATATTCTGCTATAATGAAATGAAAGCTTCTTTATCATTATTATAGCTGACATTTCTTGCTTACAATCTGTGGCCGCATTTGTATCGCCATCAGAGTCCATCAAAACAATAAATACGTTGTTGTGTAGTATTGATTGATTGATTGAAATATCATGTGCCCAATCGCAGGCACATGATATTGAGTGTTTCCAATACTGTCTTGCACTCTGGGCGGCATATTCACTGCGTCCTTTGTTTGTCTCTTTTATTATTAATAATATCTGGGGTTTTACGTGCCAAAACCACAATATGATTATGAAACACGCCGTAGTGGAGGGCTCCATGAATTTTGACCATCTGGTGTTCCTTAACCTGCACTGCAATCGCACAGTACACGGGCCTCTAGCATTGCGCCTCCACCGAAACGCGACCGCCGCGGTCGAGATCGAACCCGCGATTTTCGGGTCAGCAGCCGATTACCGTAACCACTATAAAACCGAGGCGGACGATTTTTCGTTTTTTTTAAAGGCGACAGTCTTAAATGCCTCATAAAATGCGAAATTTGACCGTCGGCATTCGCGTTCCGCGGCGTCGGGGACAAGTGATACAAAAATTCATCGTCACGTGATGACGTCACCATATGACGCCATCATGACGTCACAAATTTTGGCGTGACGTCACATGATGCTGTCGTTACATGACGTCGTAGCTTGGTCAAACAAAAGTGGGCAGGTCACGGAGGCAGTGCAAAACCAGGTGAGGTGCCTCCGATCCTGAAGGCAATGCCAAAACCACGCTAGGTACGCTTTCGGTGGATGGCGGGACAGGATTAATACACCGACTGAGAAGAAGAAGAAGATGGCTTTCGCCTTCGAGTCGTCTTAAGTTAATGCATAAATGATCCTGTGAGTTTTTATTGTATCAACTGGGTTTCCATGAGGTACTCACTGTACAACTTGGCTTTGTTTCTTTATTTTTTTAGTGACGCAGCAGGTCTACTGTACACAATGCTGCCCCGTCGTCTTCTTGTTTTCATGCGTCTTCTTTGTAATGGCGCTTCGCGGGTGCTGTTTATATGCGCACTTCTGTATGAGCCTTCACGGCATATATTATAAATAAATAAATAAATAAATAAATAAATAAATAAATAAATAAATAAATAAATAAATAAATAAATAAATAAATAAATAAATAAATAAATAATGCTTGCTCACATAATCTAAATACTGAATTTGTGTGTGTGTGCTTGTTATTATTAACCCCCTATTAATATCCAGTGTACAGGTCATTTATATGTGCGCATTGATGCTGTGCTGACAGAAGCAATTACACAAATAAAGCGCTCCATGGCAGAATTTGCTGAGGACTGCCACTAGTCGCTTCACAGTGAACGCGTGAATGGTTAAAAAAAACAAGAACTGCGTAATGATTTAAGACAGGACAAAAAGGTAACCTGGAATGGAGAAACAGTGAAGAATAAAAAAGATTTAACTGCACACATACATACATGGGCGTCAGACAGCACAGAAGGCGTACTTAAACCACGGAAAGGAATACAGAAAACAAGAACCCGCCGTGGTTTTCTAGTGGTTTTGGTGCTCGATTGCTGACCCGAAGGTCACGGGATCGAATCCCGGCCACAGCGGCCCCATTTCCATGGAGGCGAAACGCCAGAGGCCCGTATACTTAGATTTAGGTGCACGTTAAAGAACAGATGGTCTAAATTTCCAGAGCCCTCCACTACGGCGTCTCTCATAATCATATCGTGGTTCTGGGACGTAAATCTCACAAATAATTATTATTAATATAAAAAATGAAGGATATCCATCTACAGACAAACACGCATAATATATTTCATGATAAATTTCACACAAAATAGCGAAAGTAAAAATCAAAGGCAGATACAGGACCAACCAAGTGCAGTAAGGAATGTTTACGAAGTAAATAGCAGGATTCATACACACGTGAACCAAAATCTTTTAAGCATACAGCTGATATCAGTGTGTCCATTTCTTACGCAAGGTTGACGCCGGCACAAGTTTTGCTTGCATGTCAATTCGAAATACTAGCTGGAAGCTTACGCTGCAAATGGATGATGTTCGTCGAATGCCACTTGTCCCGTTTGAATTTTACTGTCCGAAGAAACCTTCTTTTCGAGTCTCTTAGAAAACTATACAGCTTCCAGCGTTCCTAAATGATTGGTGCCCTGCGGTACGCAACACCCGGCCATGGTGACGGTAGCGAGCGCATAAAACTGGAGGGAAACGAGCACCAACCTATCAACAGCACGCGCGCAACGCACAAGTGACCAGGGGGGGGGGGGATTCAAAATGGCGGCCACGCTGCCGCCAAGGCCGAGGAGGCGGCATCTGCCCTTTCAAAGGCTGACACCACTCTAAGCTGGGGCGCGTGCATCGAGGGCGGGCTAAGGTCCCTAGATAAAACAAAACTTGTTTTATCTAGGGACCTTAGGGCGGGCATCAAGGGCGGGCATCAAGGGCGGGTCCGGCACGGCAGCGCCGCGGCGCGACAGTTCATCGCAAAAGGCCCTCGCTCCTCGCATGTATTCGCGCGGCGCTTTGGACACTCCCCCTAATCTAGGTAACTCTACTTCGGGGATTACTTGATAAGTTAAGTCACTTAGTCGGCGGATAACTTTATATGGACCTAAGTAGCGTCGAAGGAGTTTTTCTGACAGGCAGCGGCGTCGTATTGCTGCCCACACCAATACCTGTTCACCAGGCTGGTACTTAACATCTCCGCGGCGCAGGTGGTAGAAGCTCGCGTCCTTACATTGTTGTTGGCGTGTTCGGTGTCACGCTAACTGGCGCGCTTCTTCAGCTCGTTGTAGGAAGTCGTCAACGTCGGATGGCTCGTTATTGTCGTTATCGACTGGTAGCATGACGTAGAGTGTTGTGACTGTGCGGCCATAGACCACACTAAAAAACTTGCCCTACTTTACAACGAAATTTGCTGGTAATTTGTGACCGAACACTTTTTCGTAACTTAAAACCGTTGAACAAGATATAAGTGCCTTCGTACATAGGAAACTGAAGTTGATTTCGCAAGCCATACTTGTACTTATCGAGCAAAACCGTTTAAATACAGGTGTCCCACTAGTTCCACAACAGATGACCCCGTCTCCTGTATCTGTACTCTACGACCTATCCATTGCAATGAAGGGTGTGTCAATACAGTTGAACCCATCAATAATGATATTCTCGCGGCAACGACAAAATCTGGCTTCCCCGGCGAACGTTCCATGTTTGCGCCCTGAATGCATCTCCGATTTTGCCCCCTTCATGCATTGAGGGGGCATTTGCCAGCTCAGTGCATGAACTCAATGAGTTCAATGCATTTGCCCCTTCTCGACAGCGCAGAGATTTTAAAAAGCACTCCCGCAATAACGAAATTTTCAGGTAGTGATCCGGAACATTTTTTAAGCCCGTGAGCTAGTTGGAAACGCAGAAATTTGAAAATGCCGTAGACGGAAGCGGGTGTTCCTTCGGCAAGTAGCGATAACCTGCAGCCACTGGGCAAAACATGGGCTTCGCCGTGTGGATGGAGCGATACCGGACGCCGTTCAACTGCACGACGTTTTGTGTGCTGACACCGACCCGATCATGGACGAAGAGTTCAGCGATGACGCTATCATCGAAGGTGTGCGCAAGGAATATGAGAGCGATGACGAGAGTGGGGAAAGCAACGAAACGCAATAAAGGCAAGTTTCCGTGACCTTTTTGGTGCTTTTGACATCGATTCGGGCACTTTCTTCGGCGCCCACGACGACGATGAAGTGGTGCGAAGTGCTTTAAGCTGCGAGGCTCGAGCCGTCAACCTCCTTTAAAGCAACGTGAAATAGAGCATCATCAGCGACTCCTTTAAATAAATTTTGGTGTGCGTATTTTCTGTTTTCGCAAACAAAATTCTCACGAGAGCGAACAAAAATCGATTCCCCGGCGATTTCGTTATTGAGGGGTTCGACTGTACATCGGGTGCTTCAAGAAATGTGCTTGAAGGTCCTCAGCGTTATGGGGAACGCGACATTTTTGTGTCGGCAGATGACTATAGGACAAAAAAATGGCAGCCTTAATAAAAGAAATTTAAATAATTAAAGCTTAAACTGGACAAGACAGGCGATAAGGTGAAATGGGAGAACTCAACTCCTTCTTGCGAACAGCCCATTGCCGCTTTGAAAGTTTCGAGAAGCGGTCACCGCTAATTTTTGCGGAGTGATGAAATTCCAACAAATTTACAGGCGAAACCGAAGCGCCGAAGATCGTGTGCACCTGTGACACACCTGGGAGGCCCTTGCTCCGTGCTCCCAGAAGATCATCCCCGAATGAACTATTTCCGAGAACGATTACCGTGTTCTGCATTCCTTAACTTACGTGCGCGATGCGCGTTGTCGTGGCAAGCGTAACCCGCGCACACTCCAAGCGAGGTAAATCGATTGTTGATAAAACGACGTTCGATCATTCTGAACATATCAGAAAAAGTGTTCCACCCGCACGTACCCTTTTTTGTTTCGGTTTTGCCGGCAAAATTGGCTGAATTTTAAAAGTGTTACATGCTGTTTTTGTCGCGATTTCTCCCTTCTCTCACTTTGTCTTCGTGACTAAATTCTCTTGAAGCTACATGATGAGGTAGAAACTAACAGATTTTTGCAGATGCGCAGCTGGCAAAGCGGGGAATATTGTAGGTACACTACCAGTCCGAAGCCTGGTTGTCTGCCCCGTTCTGTCGAAGCAGCATTCTTCCAACCATTTGTTTGAACAGCATGTTCCCGGACAGAAGTCTGCGCGCTGCCTTGCGGAAAACATACGCATGTGGAGCGCTGGTCACTTCCCTGTCTTTGTCCACGTTCCTTTAGCGCTAAACCACTCAACATGCATACCCACATCAAGCTCGCCCATATGCCACTTCTTTTAGATGCCAACCAGCTTATGAACGAGGCCTGTCCCCCCGGCATGACCAGTGCCCCGCGTGGCACTGTATGTATGGAAGAAAGAAGAGAACGAAGTGCTTGCATGTTTGCCTGAGAAAACGGTGCCACTAGATATATGGAAGAAAGAAGAGAACGAAGTTTTCGCACGAGCGGAGAGCTCAGAAAGGAATGGTGCTCAGAAAGGAATGTTTGCCTGATATATGGACGTGCGATAGAGCGCTTACCCACGACGCCATAAATCATGCAAGGTACCCACTTCGCCATAAATCATATTCAGTCATGCAAGGTACCCACTACGCCATAAATCATGCAACGTACCCACTACGCCATAAATCATCGTCATTCATGCAAGGTACCCACTACGCCATAAATCTTGAAAGGTACCCTTAGATGCGAAGCAGCTTATGAACGAGGCCTGTCTCCCCGGCGTCGCGTGGATGTGGCCAGTGCACCAGCCGATCCGGAGCGGCGGGATCGCGAAGCCGAAGCGAAACGGGCGCGTTGACTTCGCATTCTCAAACTTCAAGCTGCAACCTTTGCAGCAAGAGCCATTCACTTTATACTTTACGGACCACAAGGCCGTTATACTCAAGGGAAAACATTCCTCTGAGCTTAAAGTCATATACGACGAGTAACAACATCAGGGGAACCATTCCCCTGGGCTTAAAGTAATATATGACGAGTAACAACATCAGGGGAACCTCGAATAGAAGGACGATGAACAGTGATGAAGAAAATAAAACGTTTACAGAAATGTAAGTCGACTCATGGCTGCTTCGCATACTACTCAGGGTTCCCCTTACGGGGAGATGGCGGGAATTTTTTTCCATGTTCCCTGCGTTTGCTAGTTCCTCAACACGCGTATACAATATCCGTGCACCAGATAAATTGCATGTGCACGCCATCGGTCTTGTCTTGTAAGATAACGACAGAAAACTTGAAATTAAAAGCGCATTCATGCCTCCAACTCAGATCAATGATGGACACTGAAACGCTTTTCCACAGAGCCACTGCAATACGTTCAAACAGGCGGCACGCACACTTGAGCCCAACTAGCGCTCATTCGTACATCATGCACACACCTGAAAACCACAATCAACCACACTTCAGCGAGCATTTAATGTGTGAAGTTGACATCGATACAGCGGTCCGCATATTACAGCTGCGAGCGCCTTTAAAATTGTTTCCAATTTAAGCAAATGCATGGCGAATAGGCGGCCGTCAGCCAACGCAGTGAGCACACTTACACGTGAAATGCGATCCCAGGCGTCTTAATGCGATTTGCGCAGCTATAAGCGACGCCCCACGTCACCATGACCTTGTAAGATGCTTGACTGCTTTACAGAAGCGTGCCACAGCCTTTAAGACCACTACAACGGCTGCGCGACGGACGAAGCGAACTTGGTCGACTGCGCTTCTTTCCCCTTGCAAGATGGCGGCGACCGGCTTCAGTTACGGGAGTGTCGCCTCCACTCCAGGACACTAATTATATAATCTCCTTCGTCCAATCAGCGATGCTCTTCTGACTCTTTGCCGGCGCCAATCGTGGAGGCCACGCCTGCGATCCGCGGCTTCCACCTTTCACCGCCGCTGGTTCGTGGCGCGCTGTTACCCAAACACGTAGGGAGCCTATATGACCCTACAAACACGATCGCTCTTGTCTCTAGCATAGAGAAAGATCTCTAGTATAGTGGCTAGAGAGCCACCATATCTCTACTCGTCAAGAAAAGCCATTGTTCTTGTGAGTTATCCGCAGCGCATCGACTGGATAGCCCCATCATATTGGCCCGAAGTGTTTTTGCTTAGTCGAGACAGTGCAGTGAGGCCAGGCAACACCGGGCTTCGACCAGCCGTTTTGAACCCGTGCTTCCCCGCAGCTGCATCTCAGCTCAGCCAGGGCCGACGCAGGTGAAGAACGGCGACGAACCGTGAGTCAAGCGTTCTGCCCTTTCTTCAGATTAGGCGGGATCTGTATTGAATAGCATCAATATTGAGGCAACCCTTCAACTTGTTCGAAAAGGCTTTTCCGAGCGAACGCCGGCAAAAAAACACTGCAAGTATGCAGCGTTTTATGCAGCATTTTTTTGCCGGCTTTCGTGCCAGTGAGGGAAGCAGCTTTGTTCAAGTGAAAAAAAAAGTATTTTTCACAGAGGGATGGCGGTCAGGCCGTGCCTGGTCACCACCTTCTTGGCTCGCTGTATTGCTCGGCGCTGTATTTCGAGGCTGGTATCTGCTGGTATTACTGAGTACATTTTCCCACGCCTTGGGCGACGGAGAGGTCAGGAGATCCGGTGGGGGTGGATACACGCTGCAGTACCACAGTATGTGAGAGAGTAAGGCGACGGAGCCACACTGCGAGCAGTGCGCACTGAAAAGATCGGGGTAAATGTGGTTGTATACCTGTGGGCACAGGAAGGAGTGCGTTTTGAGGCGACGTCACGTGATATCTTGTTGTTTCGTCAGTTTGGGATGCAGCGGTGGTTTTAGACGTGCGAGGCGATAGTGCTGAGCTATTTCGTGGTAGGAGGTCAGGGGCCCGCCGAGGACCTTGGGGTCCGTGGCGTGGCCCAGCACTCGGTTGACGAATTCTCGAGCTCGCTGGTGGGCGGCCTCGTTCTCCGGTTTTCCCGCGTGCACCGGGAATCGGACGGGAGAGACGCGGGTAGGTCATCGTCTTCACGGTAGGCCAGGAACAGAAACTGGGAGTAACGGTACCCCGAGTGAAATGGGAGACGGCAGTTTTTGAGTTGCTGAGAATCGTGATGAACCCGGCGGAGCGGAGGGCACGGACGGAGCCAGCCACTTGTAAGACTGTGTTGATGTCCAGGGGGGTGCGAGTGGCTATTACGCTGAGTGCGTACGCACTCGGTTGAGAGGTGTAGCGGGCCGCGTCCTCGCAGGCCGCATCATGCCTCGAGGCGTAGGCGTCGTGTAAGGCTTGAATTCGTCCTCGCCGTCGACCGTCGTGGTGTCCGGCAAGCGTTTTTTTTCGGCAGTGGCTTGATCAAAAAACGTCGACTTAAGAGCGGAGGTATTCAGACCGAGTCTGCGCCCGATGGCGAGACGGAGAGGTCGATACGAGCGAGTATTCAGCGGCCGGTCTTATTGCCGCGAGGTCGACGGAGCTGTGCTTTGCGGTGCACTTCGATAAGCTTGTACAGAGTGTTGTGGACGCCGAGACTGAGGAGGTGCGACGCAGAGGTTGTACGGACGAGGCCAAGAGCCCTCTTGTGCTTTTTGCGCACGAGTTCGTCGGCACTGTTCCTCTCGGAGCCCAGTCAGCGAAGGTAGGGTAGCGGGTACGTGACACGAGTGATGACGAAGGCGTGGATGAGCTGGAGCATCTTTTTTTCTTTCATGCCTTGCTTGTGAGCATACACGACAGTGATGAGGCGGGCCGTTTGAGTAACGGCGACGTTGAGGCATTTTAGTGCGATGGTGTTGCGTTGATTTGATTGAACCGGCCGAGAATGCGCATGTGGTCGATGCGTGGTGTGGCTACGCCGTTGACGTAGACATGGATGGACGGTGGGGGAGATTTCTTCTTACGGTGGTCAGGAGGGCGAAGGAGTAAGAGTTCGGACTTACTGTCCGAGCTCGTCAGGCCCACCTGCGTCGCGTGGCTAACGACTGCGTCCTCCATGACTGCGTCGGCCGCACCTAGGAGTCTCCTCAATCTGAGCGTCTGAGCTAGTAGTGGTCCACACCGTGACGTCGTCGGCGTAGATAGTAGCGGAGGCCCGATACTCCATTGAGCGAAGAAGAGAGCGTGCGCATGGCAAGGTAAAATAGGAATTTAGACAGGACCGCTCCTTGAGTGGTGCCCCTGCCTCCGAGTGTGAGGCGTTTAGGCAGGTGCTGCCGGCAAACGAATGCGACGGTGCGCTGAGAGAGGAGTTGCAGGCGTAGTTGTACGTCCGCTCGCCCGTGTCAATGCCGGCAAGGTTTGAGGCGATGGCCGCGTATGGCACCCAATCGAAGGCCTTGCGGAGGTCAAGACCGAGCAGGGGCGCGAGTGCCGGCTTTCGGTGGAGTCCGACCATGGAGGAAGGAAAAAGGAAGGAGGGAGCATTATGTCACGCGATTGAAGCCTACTGTGTCGGCCCAACACGTGATGAAAACATCAGAGCGCGCGGTAGGTATTAGTACTACCGGTGGCGTTTTGTTTTATTGCGATAGCAATTATACGGACAGTCTCGGCTGAATTTTGCCGTCGCCGTCGTCATGCACCGTATCTGTATAAGTATATATATATATATATATATATATATATATATATATATATATATATATATATTGTAAAGGACGAGATAGCGACAACACCCGTTCCTGGGACAAGCTGTTCTATTGTCTGCCCCTCTTCTTCCTCTGCCTCTATCTCCTAGCTGTCCGCGCGCGCCAGAGCCCCGGTGTCAATCTTCGTCATCACATTCGGCCATGACTGCAAAGCGCGCGGAGATGTCGACAACATTTCAGGTGGACGGGGCTGGCTGAATCGCGCTGGTCGGAACAGACCGCGCGGCCACTCGGTCAGAAGATCCGCCAGGAGTGTGTCCGGTGGGCGACACTGGCTGTTTCGTGGTGGTCGGCCCCGACCCCGCTTCAGCATGGTTTGGTGGTCCGCTAGCAGTTTCTCTGGTGGGCGACACTGGCTGTGCCGCGGTGGACGATGACCTCGGCCACGCTGCGACTTTGTAGGGAAATCTCTCCCATTGGCCTGTCCGTGCACGGAATGGGCAGTGTCGAAGTACTCGAAGTTTTCGGCCAAGAGACTTCTCGCGAAATATCGGTAGTTGCTCGGGTGGGTGGCAATTACTGTTTCAGCATGATGGCAGGCTTATCCCGAAACGGTGACGTTGGTCCCGCCGCAGCTCTGAAGATAGTACAGCATGCGTAACTGTCGAGTGTCGGACTATGTGAGGTCGAGTGCAGTTGTCACGCTGGGTCGAGCTGGCGTTTCCTGATGAGAGGTCACGTGAACAAGATGTGTCCAGGGAGCGAGCAGTGCCGTCAGCAGGGCAGTTGGTTTGCGGTGCCAGGTCTCTGATGATAATGTCATCTGGCTGGTCAGGCATCTCGTTTGCGACATCTGGCTGGCCTACTTTGTGAAGTGGCATGGCGTAGGTCGCGTTACTGGCGATTGTGGTCTGGTAGTCTTCATGGTCGTGTCGTTCATCTGGCACGACAGGTGGGAGCGCCTGTTTATGCTCTGACGACGATGAACGAGAGGGCAGTTTCTCCGTTTGCAGAAGGTCTGGTGGCGATATGCTCATGTCCATTACCGACGCAGAGTCCTTGACCTGCAGAGGAGGGGCAGGGCTGCTCCGGTAAGCGTCAAAATCTACGACGTACACCGTCGATGGACTGCAAGGCGCCATTGCAGCCTCAAGGTTGTGACCCTCCAGAACTCCGTCCTCGGTGGAGGTCTTGGACGCACCGAAGGTACCGGGCATCAGGCCGAAAGCGGCAATCAGGGCTGCACTCCATCCTGCCCAGGACTGCTGCCTCACGCCCTCGTACCTGTGCCACGCCGCGGCACCTTCTTGAAGGCGGCCTACCGCCAAGGACCATTTCTGCGCCTCTGTCCAAGCTTCGCGAGCTCCCAAGGCGTTGACGGTCGCCACCCATTTTTCGGCGTCGTCCTGGAAGCCGCGGAACTCTGGTAGTACGAAGGCAGCCTGGGATAGTGATACGGCAGGCGCGAAACGGTAGATTGTGTACGCGAAGTCACCAAGTTGAATAGAGACCTGGCTGAGGGTAGACTGGAGTTCTCTACGTTGCTCAGGCGAGCTGGCCTCGAGGTCTAGCGAGGTGGCTACGTCCAACATGGTGTTGATGGCTGTCAGTGCGGGAATTATTGGAGGAAACAGCGCAGAGCTCGACGCTGTCAAGGCGTTGGCCGTGACGCGAAGTCGCGCATCCATCCATCCATCCACGCGAAGCTGGCGCTGAACGGCCGCGCGTATCACGAAGCTCACGAATTCGTGTTTGCAACCGAGTTTAATTGCATTTGTGCTTCTTGCAAGCTTTCACAGGTACATGGGGGATGGAAAGAAACGCGAATATAGCAGCGCGCTGTTTTCATTACGCTCTAACCGTGGTGGCAATAAAAAGATGCTAGATGGTCTTTTATTGTGTCATGGATGACGTCGTCTTTTCATCAGTCATCCAGGCTATAACCACTTGAAAATAAATGCGAAACAGCAAAGAATGCAGATGCCGAATGTTCGCGTGTTTTTCGAAACCCGCTGTACGTATTCCGCAGGCAGTCTGTCAGTCCGTGCTGCCGGTTCGATACTTGCACTCGAGTTTGATAGTATTCGCATTTTATTTTCTATTTGAGGCTATTGCAACCGCCCCAATGCCTTAGTATGTCATACTGGTTTGTTCCTCTCTGCAAATGGAACTGAAAGAAATCACGATTCTCTTTTTTTATTTCCCTTTATTGTTAAGGAAAAGAAAAATCTCACAGGGTCCCTTATACATTCATCTAAGACGACTGAAAGGCGAAAGCCATCTTCTTTTTCTTTCATTCGACGTATTGAACATTCCCTGCCTCCCTCCGAGATACCTGAGGAGCCAGATACCGAGGCTACAACAATCCGTCGACAAATACAAAGACGAGCTCAAGCAACTGACAACAGGCCGCGCCGTTTTTCACGCCTTTCACACTGGCTCAAGTTGAGAGTCGGCACTACGATTTTATACTTGAACGACAACGTCTGTTCACACACATCGGTCAGTGTTGCAGGAAGCGCGCGACGTATGTAGCTGTTTTTGTTTGTTTTAGATGCGAAGTATCTTAAGGCGGAGCTCAATCCGGTGGTGGTGGTGTGCGGCGTGACCACCCTTACTGCGCATGCGCATACCCTCTACACACACACCTCCTCTCCACTCACCCTCTCCCCTTCCCCTCCACATTCCCTCTCCACTCCCCTGCCCCATTCCCCTCTCCCCTCCCCTTTCCACTCTTCCTCTGAAACGCAGGCTAGACATGCCGAAATTCTCTCCTGCGCAACGCCGCGATGAGATTGAGCGCATGCGCGTCCCCTCCCCTTCTCTCTCCACTCCAACGCTTCCCCCCTCTCGCCCGCCTGTCGACCGCGTTCTCCGCTCGCCCTGTGAGAATTAACGGCCAGGCTAGATGGAAGATATAACGCGCGTAGCGTCCCTCTTCGCGTTCGACGACGCGAGGTAGCATGCCCAACGAACGCCAACGGAACGCGATCGTGCAAGTGCTCCGGCTTCGCATCGCCTCATGGTCCCCTTTAGCGGGAAATGGTGTAATTTTTCGTAACACCACAATTTAACTGGTTTAAGTTCAGAAATGGTGGAATCACTTGGCATAGTTCCTCTTTTTCTGGCACCAGCAGTTGCTTTCTCCTGGTGGCAACAAATGTAATTCTCAAAAGCTTTACGAAAAGAACGGGCGATCACGTATATCCCTGAAAGCAGTCTAGTGACATTTCATGCTATTTAGCGCATGAACGCCAGGCTTGCGCATAGTGTGCTACACCAGTAGAAGGTAGCACGCATCGGGGAACTTTAAGCGCCCAAGCTTTCAGTATTAGCTCTAGGCAAATGCTGCTTTCGAAAATCGACTTTCAGACAGTCAAAAACCGACTCTCAGTCAAGCGAACGTAACGGTGACAAAACAATTTTCCGCGCATCCCTGGCATGCGCTCTTTGGTATCGGGCTAGCAGACGACGCGCGAGCGTCTCGATCAAATAGCCGCGAAAGACACATGCCTTCAAAATGGGCTGGTTGTCCAGAACGACAAGTGCTTCATGATTCCAGTTTACAAGTTTTAATTATACTTTCAACAACGCGAATGCAGCCGAAAATTGAACCATATAGCAGCTTCGAATGCAGCCGCGGCATTCGTTTCCGCGAGCGACGATGCGTCGGCGGGTCTACTACGGTGGCGGCGCCCGGCGGCTAAAAGCCGCACTAACGCCGACGGTCGGTTCCCATTGCGCTCCGCTCCTTCGCCCAGGCACAGAAAAATAGAGGAGGCGCTGGGCAAACACAACGACGTCGTCCAAGTACGCAAGGCACGTCTGCCACTTCAGGCCAGCCAGCACTGTATCCATAACGCATTGGAAAGTCGCAGGTGCCGAACAAAGACCAAAAGACATGACCTTGAACTCGAACAGGCCGTCCGGTGTTATAACGGCAGTCTTTTCTTGGGTTCTCTCGTCGACTTCGATTTGCCAGTAGCCGATCTTGAGGTCGATCGACGAAAAGTACGTCGCGTTGTGGAGTCGATCCAGGGCGTCGTCTATTCGTGGGAGAGGGTACACGTCCTTCTTTGTGATTTTGTTCAGGCGACGATAATCGACGCAGAAACGTAGGGTCCCATCCTTCTTCACTAACACCACAGGAGATGCCCACGGACTTTTGGATGGCTGGATGATGTCGTCGCGTAGGATTTCGACGACTTGTTTCTTAACGGCATCCTGATCCCGCGTCGAAACCCGGTAGGGACTTTGACGGAGAGGTCGAGCGTATAATGCGGTGCTTAGCAAGCGGCGTTTCTCAGACCTGCGATGACGACGAGAAACAGTCCTTGTATTCCTGCAGAAGGCGTCAAAGCTGTTGCTAGTGGCGAGCGGAAAGGCTTGGGTTTACGTCGAAGGGTGGCTCAGGTATTGGGGTCGCCGTCATAGCTTCGTCAAAATCTCGAAAGGCGAACGCATCGCTGGCGACCAACATTTCTTCGATGTATGCAATCATCGTGCCCCTGCTCAGGTGTCTGTATTCTTGGCTGAAGTTCGTTAGCATCACGCTTCATTTTCCTTCATGCAACCGAGCAATGCCTCTTGCGACGCAAATGTCATGGTCTAGCAGCACACGCTGATCGCTCTCGATGACATCTTCGATGTCTTCAGCTTTTTCGGTGCTGACCGCAATTATGACGCTGGAGCGAGGCGGAATGGTAACTTGATCCTCGAGCACATTCAGGGCATGGTGACATGGATTCGCATCCGGCGGTGTCGTTTTCTCCGACGATAGGGTTATCGACTTGGTTCTTAAAGGAGCACTGACATCAAATTTCAAAGTTGAGATGTGCCCTTCATTCGACTGCTCGGTATGCATAGGTCTCCTTGGCCAAATTTGAATGGCGTCCGTCGCGGGGAAGTAATTTTATTTCGAGGGCAAACAGCGTACGAAAGCTCAACGGAAGATTGATCACGCTGCGACATCGACACTAGTGCTACGTAACAGGTGTGATACATTCCAACCATACCATCCTGAGTGACGATACGCTAGTAACAATGACGTCGACGATCTGAGTGTATTTATTGTGCCGCCGACGCTAGGCGACGTTCTCACCGGCTCTCACTCCCAGCCAGTAGCTCTCCTTGCTGTCCAGATCCGTGCCTGCGATTCATCGTGTCGTATAGACTGATTTTTCGTGTGATCCTCAGCGCGAGTGCGATCAATCGGAGCGACTACGTGCCAGCATGTCGGGGAACCGCTGCGTAGTACGGACCTGCTCGTCGAGGCGCAGAAAAAGCGGAAAGTGCGTGGCGTTTCGTTACACGTACAGTACACGCCAACACGACCACAAGCTGTCGAAGTGGAGCAGCCTGTACACCAGAGCACGCCTGTCTCGCACCCAGGCTGCTGGCGAGCCGAGAGCATACTCTCGCACCGAGACGCCGGGCTGACCGGGCTGCCGGGGCGCGCGCGGGCTGCACCAAGTAAACAGGGCAAGCTGCAGTTCTGAAGATATAAAGTGCGAAAAAGTAACCGTTCACGCCGCTTCAGCGTATAAGAGCTCGTCTGGGCACTACTGCGTCGTCTTTGGATGCCAAAACAAGCTGCGCAACAAGAGGATATTAGCGTTGTCTGCGACGATTACGACGCGCCACGGAAATAGTGCCGGTGCGGTGTTTTCAGCTTCGCCGCGAGTGGATAACTGTGATTCAAGCAAAAAAAAAACTAGGAGCCGAGTGAAAATGCGCGAGTAAGTACACTAACTGCGTGTATTCTGCAGTGTGATGCCCACCTATTTCATTTTGCGAACGTAATTTACGTGACACGCAGCTGGGTTGAAGGCAGGCGCGAGCTTTGTGTGGGGGTGCACTTCATACCGTTGAGCGCTTCCTTTGACGAAAATCTAGTGCAAGGTAGGGCTTTCCAGCACAAGCAATCAGCATGCTTTGCCACTTTCAACGTAGTATTAAGCTTCAGTGCTTTTGATGACATCCACGCCTTCGAGATTTCGTCTTCAAAAGGCAATAAATGGCACGGTGCTCCTCAACAGCTGGCCAGAATTTCGTGCTTTCATTTCAGTGTTTGATGTCCCAAAATTTATTTGGACATGAAGCATCCAGCTGCACATAATACATATATTGGCACGTAAGTAAACAGTACTCGCGCCAGTGTCCTTTACGTCGCAGGCGTAGCTAACCGGCTTAACTACGAGTAGCACAGTTTCGCTTGTAAAGCTCCATCGTTACAAGAATGAAATCGCGCAGGTAGCTTCCAAAAGGGATCGCTGAACGATACTGCAGGTTATACTCTCTGATAGTAGGCTTTTGTGAGCAAGACGCATTATTGTAAGAGCGCTCGTGCAACAAAAATTACGTTCCGCGAAACTACCCGTAAAGCGTACTCTAATTATTACGCGATGCATGCTAAAATGATGAGCTTTCACAAAACTTTGTGCACAACTTGTAATATGGGGCAACAAAACATCGTTTCACTCTTTCGTGAGCTGCACCGCAATTGCGATTCACGCGTACTACAGCGAGAACGTTTTTTTACAAATGTAACAGCGTACGTATCTGACGAGGTCAATTGCTTCCGCAGCCCACTCAGCACGTATTGTATACATTGTGGAGTTGCACGAGCAAGATGTTCTTGATGTTCCAATAAAATCAGCGAAAATGTCCAGGCTAGAAAAGACGCGAAACACGCTCTCCGACGGGCTGAGTTTCGGGAGTTTCACGTTTGCTCTGTCTAGCGTCTGCTGGCGTGGCAGGCCGCGCATGTTGTTTCGTGGCGTGTGCGATAGATGGCGCGACGGGCGATGCAAATATGGCGATGTGCATGGAATTCGCTGTGTTCTGGTCTATAGATAAATATCATCGCTAACAAGTAACACGTATATAGCGTTATTAGTGAATGTTAGTTCGTCCGTGGACTTCCTAGCCGTAACCGTGAGAGGCCGGATAGGTGGGGCATCTGGCGGTGCAAAAAAGAACCTGGCAAGCACAGAATTGTTATTGTAGAAACCTATCATTCTATTTCTCCGCTGGTGTGCATTCGCTATGCCGATATTCCATAGACCCCTTTGCGTATACCGGAATGCTGTGCACGCTAAAATTCTCTGATATAGCTAATTGAGACACACCAGCGAGTATGGCCCAAGCGTGCGTCCCCGGCCACTTCCTCGTTGCTGCTTGGAACAGCGTCCATTTTCGAATCGCTGTTTTGCGAAGGGTCGAAGCGAAAATGATTCGCGAGGTCGTGTATCGCGGTGATTCTAAGTTCCAGAATGTCGTCTTCAACACAAGTCGATACTTTTGACGGCGACGACGGCGATGCTGGTGACAAGGCATGACTGAACGTGCACGCCTAGCAGACGAAATGTTAGCTCAGCAGCTGATCTTCACGTCACTCCTTTCTGTGGACAAGTGGTAAACTAGGGCGCAGTCTGGAATTGACCGCGAGGGAGCGCTGCCAGCACTAAGAAATGGCGGGCTTGCCGGCCGTTTTGAATCGTACTGGATACCGGTGATATAAATCAATAAAACAGATAGTTATTCGTCCCTCAGTTGCACTTTCGGTCGCGAATCGCTACTAGGGGGTAGATAACTACTCGTGGATGCAAAAATCTTGACATGCGTAAATTTGATGTCAGTGCTCCTTTAAGTCGATGACAGCGCCGTGATGGTTTAAGAAGTCCATGCCAAGTATGACATCCCTGGAGCAGCGTTGCAAGATTACGAAACTCGCAGGACACGTGCGATTATTGATTGTGACTCTAGCTGTGCAGACTCCAGACGGCGTTATTAGATGGCCTCCAGCGGTACGGATTTCGGGACCTTCCCAAGCAGTCTTAACTTTCTTCAACTTCGCAGCGAAGGGCCCACTGACCACGAAATAGTGGGCTCCAGTTTTGACGGTAGCTGTGACGCTGTGGCCGTCGATAAGAACGTCGAGGTCGCTAGTTCGTCGTCTTGCGTTTCGGTTAGGCCGTGGCGTCGGATCACGGCTGTGTCGGTTTGTTCCGCTGCTTTCACATCGTGTCGTCAGATCTTCGGTGCACGAGGTTTCGCCGTCGGGAGTCTGTCTGGTTCGCGTCGTGTTCTGAAGGTTTCGTCGCGGCGTTGTCGTCGTCGGCGGAGGATCTTCGGTAGTTCGTCGTACAGCAACCGTACCTCCGTCGGTTGCTGCCCTTAGTTTTCCGGATATGGGCTCGCGGAACGGCCCCGGTTAGGGCCGCTGTACTGCTGTAGTCGCTGAGGGGACCGGTAGCGTCCAGGCGACGGCGAACACGGCGCACGTCGAGGTGCCCATTCAGTTGTGGCGAAGTAGTCGGCGATGTCGCGTGGCAGCTCATCACGCTGTGGAGGCGGTGCGTTGACGGCGAAGCCACGTAGGCCCATCTGGCGGTACTGGCAGCGACGGGAGTTGTGGCCGGCTTCCCTGCAGTGATAGAAGAGCGGTCTGTTGTCAGGGGCACGCCAAACGTCGGTTTTCCTCGGCGTGTAGCGTTGGCCGACAGGCTGGCGGTATGGCGGCGGCGTCTAGCGACGGTACTGCGGCTGTGCGGCGCGTTGACGTGGGCGTGCAGCAGGGGGGGGGGGGAGGGTGCGTCGGGCTGCAGCAGCGTAGCTCAAGGCTTGAGGCTGAGGCTCTGGTGGTTCAGGGACCCCAAGTGACTGCTGAAGTTCTTCACGAACGATCTGGGCTATCGAATCCACCGGAGGTTGCGATATGGGGAACATCTTCTGCAGCTCCTCACGCACAACTGCTCTGGTCGTCTCGCGGAGGTCGTTGGTTCCCAGCGCTTAAACATCCCAATTCCTAGACCGTCTTCGGCGGGTTGCGCACAGTTCTGGCGAAAAGTACTTCCTTCACTCCCCGCATCAGGAAGCGAACCTTTTTTAGATGTGAAGCATCTTATAGCGGAGTTCAATCCGGTGGTGGTGGTGGTGGTGGTGGTGTGCGGCGTGACCACCCTTACTGCGCATGCGCAAACCTTCTCCACTTCCCCTCTCCACTCCCTCTCTCACCTTTCCCTCTCCACATCACTTCTCCCCTTCCCTTTCCCCTCTCATATCCCTTTCCCATCCCCCTCTCCACTCCTCCTCTCCCCTCCCATCTCTCCTACTCTCCCCTTGCCCCTCCCCTCCCCCTCCACATCACCACTCCCCTTCCCCTCCCTCCTCCCCCTCCCATTTACCTTTCCTCTCCCCCTCTCCATTCCTCCTCTCCACTTCCCCCTATCCCCTTTCCCCCTCACCACTCCACCTCTGAAACGCGGGCTATACATGCCGAAACGCTGCTTCGCATCGCCTCATGGTCCCCTTTAGCGGGAGATGGTGTGATTTTTTCTTCGGACATGGCGGGGTCGGCAAGGCGAAATAAGCGAGCCATTTCTTCGATGTAGAACCAGGTGTTATCGTTGGGGAGCGGTACACGGGTCTCCAGAAGGGTTTCAGCCCTTTCTTTCCGGATGACGCTCGTGAAGATGTTCAAAAATCCGGTGCGGAAGAGGTCCGATGATGTTAGCGTGGACTCGCGATTCTTGAACCAGGTCTTTGCGCAATCTTCAAGGGCGAAGTCGACGGGGCGTAGCTTCTCGTCGAAGTCAGTTATTGAACGAGGAGACCCGGTCGTATGCCTCCAGCCAGCTTTCTGGATCCTAGCAGGGTGATCCCCGGAATGTCGGTGGCTCTCTCGGTTGACGCATAACGACCGTTGTAGGTGCTACAGCGGCTGTCATTGTGGCTGTTGCCTTTTTCGTTGTGATCCTTGTCTTGTCCGGTAGGGGTCCGTATTGGGGGGGCGGGTAGTCTTTTCAGTCTGCGGCTGGCTCGACTCTCGCTGATGGTGTCGGTGTCTTCTTCGCGACGTGGGCTGTGTTCACGGCTTGACGGGGGCGTTCGGAACATGAACGAGCAGCACCTCCACCAGATGTCACGTGGTCGTGACGCCGACGAAGACAACAGTCGGCGTGTTCAAGATGAAACTCTTTATTTGGCCGAACTTGTGGCCGTGAAATGAAAACTCAAACTGCAGCAATACACGCTGTACACTGATAGCGGCGAACAGGGCGTCGGCCGTCGATAAACTGCCCCGCGGTGAGGTGCGTCGGCATTTATACATGCCTTATCTCTGCTGGCCACGTTAGTTCGAGAATAATCTCAACTGTTCGCATTTGCGCGCTCAAGCCATAAGAAGAATCTAAGATAATCTGGAAGGTTCCCAGACATAGGAACGCGGCTCGCGCAAGGCGGCGGCTACGCGTGCAACGGACTAGTTACATAAAAATGACAAACATGGAGGACAGGTGCTAACATGACAATCATGACATGCAAGTCGTGTTAGGAATGATTTACATGCCATGCTCATGGTGCGCTGGCGGCTGTGTTGCTAGCTTGATATACACCAAAACTGGCATTGCGTGACGTGACTGTATGACGAACATAAATGACAGGTGGTTAACATGACAATCGCGACATGCATGTCCTGTAGGGCGATTTACATGCCACACTCATGGTGCGCTCACGGCCGTTTCGCTAGCTTGGTATATCCCAAATTTGGTGTTTCGTGACGTGACTGTATGACGAACATAAGTTGGTAACATGAAAATAATGGCATGCATGTCTTGTAGGGTATGATTTACATGCCACGCTCATAGTGTGCTCGTGGCCATTTCGCTAGCTCGGTATACCCCAAATTGGTATTTCGTAACATGACTGTATGACGAACATAAATGGCAAGTGGTGACATAGAAATCATGACATGCACTTCACGTACAGCATGATTTACATGCCATGCTCATGGTGCGGTCGCGGCCGTTCCCCCACATTGATATAAATCAAAATTGGCATTGCGTGACCGGTGACTGTATGACAAACATAAATTACAGGTATTAACACGACAATCATGACATGCATGCCCTGTAGGTCATGATTTACATGCCACGCTCATAGTGCGCTCGTGGCCATTTCGCTAGCTCGGTATACCCCAAATTGGTATTTCGTGACGTGACAGTATAACGAACACAAATGACATTTGCTAAAATGAAAGTCATGACACGCATGTCGTGTAGGGCTTGCTTCATATGCCACGCTCGTGGCCTGCTCGCGGCTGTTTCGCTAGCTTGACATACACCAATATTGATATTGCGCTACGGGACTGTATGATGAACACTAATGGCAGGAGGTGATATTAAAATCATGACATGCATTTCATGTACAGCATGATTTACATGCCACGCTCGTGGTGCGCTCGCGGCCGTTTCCTCTGCTTGATATACACCAAAACTGATATTGCGCGACGTGCCTGTATGACGAACATAAATGACAGGTCCGAACTCGCAAATCATAATGCATGTCATATACGGCGTGATTTACATGACACGGCCTTGGTGCGCCTCCGGCCGTTTTGTTAACTGAATATACACCAAAATTGGTATGGCATGACATGAGTGCGTGACGAACATAAATGACAGGTCATGCATTATATATACCAGAATATACGTTTCATTATATAAAAGGTTGTACATGTATGCATGCATGGAGAACATGAGATATATGGTGAATTAGATGTGATGACAGGAATGACTTAATTTTCCTCAAAGAGAAACAAGGCGATGTTTGCAGGCCTCTGCTGGCTGCTTTGCATTACATCGATTCCCACAGTGTGCGGGATCTGCCGGCTTTTTTTTCCGAAACGCGCTTTCAAAAGCGTTGTGCAGCTGTCGCATTCGTGTAAACGGGGTTAAGGAATGCGAAATGCGTCCTACAGACCGTCACCCACAAGCCGCGATTGCGTGAATGCGGCGGTAGCGCATCACTTTTTCTGTTGCGTCAAAACATATGCGGTGCGGCGCCGTTTACATGTAGCGCATTACCTCTCTTGAAATGCCCTTGTTTTCTCTCTCCACATTTGCCATGTGGTGTCGGAGGGGCGCGCTCGAAGCTGTCACGACGGGCACCGGCATAGCTAGGAATTGTTTCTGGGGGAGCGCGCTCGACTAAAAAACATGGTTGATCCCTCCGTCATAGGAATCGGAATAACACGAAAGTAAAGCGTGCCCTTACAGAAGTAACTGAATGTTTGCTGTACATTGATGTAAGAGAGCTTGCACTATGTGTATTGATGTCTGGCAGCTATAGCACCGTTTAACGTGGATGCACCCACTTTGATGATTGGTGGTACACCTCCATCCCGACGACTAACGTCCATGTTAAATGATTAAACAAACCCTTGTGGTAGCTGTAGTAGTTAACGGTGAAAGCGTAATCAGAGAACGAGGTGTGATAGCCAGAAGAGCGCCGCATATTGGACGCAGAACTTGGTCGCCATCCCGCGGCATGTTAAAATGTGATTGAACATCACGGCCGGACTAAAGCGCGTCGTGCCGCCCCGGTAGCCCGGCCGCGATATTTTTCTCGGGCGAGCGCGTTAGCGGGGAACGCGCTGTTACAGCCAGGCGAAGCAGGCGCGCGTCGCAGAGCTATTTTTGGTTTGGATTAGCGTGATTCTGTGAGCGAGGCCGACGCTTTTACGACGCTTGACCTAAGGTCGCCACCTTGCGGTGTGTTAATGCATTGACAAAATTTGAAAACGCGCCGATGGGACGGACGTGTAACGCGTTGCAGGTTCTAATCGCGAAGGCCACAGTAATGACGAATTTCTTTACTTTACCGCTCCAAGAGGGCAACACCACCCCGCCGACCGGGAGAGTGGTAGATATAAAAGGTGCGTTTGTAAAGCCTCTAGAGTATGTGATCGTGGCGCAGTGGACAGCGTGCCCGGCATGTGTTGTTGCGGACCAAGCGATCGTGGGTTCGACGCCCATTGACGGAACATGTTTTCTTTGCCATCTGATGGTGTAAATTTTTTCGACGTAATTTCCGTAACGGAAATATGTCACTGAAATCTTGGTGGACCCCGGCATAAAACACTTTCGTGTTAAAAAAGCGGGGGGGGGGGGGTTGTGGTAAGCAGACAAGGCTCTTGTGCGTTGTTTCCTATCCAACTAAAGTAGCTGCGGTACATTCGTATAATATGGCGGTGAAGCAAAGGAACATGCGTCTTCTTCGCCTTTTTGTGATTTTCCTGTGCTCGTAACGTCACGCCCAGCGTAGCACCTTATTGCACAGCTATTGAGTATTGTCATAAATGCACGTTTCTTAAGTTTTGTTATATATGAAGCTGTGCAGTCGAACACACATGGTTTCAGCAAAATTGCGGTAAGGCAAATACACAATGCTTATTTGAACCAAGAAGGTGGCCAAGGAATCAAGGGAGTAGTGTCAAAGAAGGCGAAGCTCCGCAGTAAAGATAATTGTACAATTTTTTTCATTTTGTTCAAGCGCAAGTAGGGGTCACCTACTTTGCCAGGTTTGGCGACTTTGCGTCAAGTTGGTTACTTTCTTAGACCTTTTGGCAGCAGAAGAAACGTCGCGGCTGCTTGGCTACTTTCTCAGAAATTGCGGAACCTCTTACTAGACTAACACGACAACATGTACCCTTAGCGTGGACGGAAGAGCCACAGCAGGCCTTCGAGAGTTACGCTACCGACTTCAAACAGCTCCAGTGCTGGCACATTTTGGCGCCACTGCTAAACTGAGGTTCCCAGGAATTCCAGCAACGTGGGACTTGGAGCCATTATAGTTCAGTGGCAGGAGGGCGCAGAACATGTGATCGCTTACGCGAGCCGCATCTAACAAAAGCAGAGGCTGACTATTCTACCACCGAAAAAGAGTGCTTAGCAGTTGTTTGGATGATCAGCAAGCGTCAACCCTATCTGTACGGTCGGCCATTTCGAGTGGTTAGTGACCACCATTCGCTTTGTTGGCTTGACAATCTCTTGTTGGAGCCTTCGTCTTCAAGAGTATACGACATAACTGTCGTCTACCGATCCGGTCATAAGCACACCGATGGAGACTGCCTATCACGTGCTCCTATTCCCTTGACATCATCCGACATAGAACAAGATTTGCCGTTTCTTGACTGCTTTGACGGGGTGCGGATGGCTGAACATCATCGAGAGGACACTCAGTTGGTCCCTGTCATTTAGTATCTTCAGGGAGCTGACGTTGTTGTCCCACGCAGGGTTGGCAGATGTGGCTACTTTGCGAGAATTTGGCTGCATATTTAGGGCGGTGGCGGCAGAAAAACGCCGGGGCTGCTTGGCTACATTTTGGCTACTTTCTTGTTTCCTCAGCTTGAACTAAGTTATTAACATCTTCTGATGTCGCAGCCACTGGTGTTCGAGTATGCGGTGTCAAAACACGATGACCAAGGTGTGCCTCCAGCGCCCGAAATTGAATCTGGCGCTTGCATTACCCGAAAGAAAAGCATTTGCGATACATGACTGTTGCGTGGGGTCTCATTTTGCAGACCAGCTTTTGTTGAACGTGAATTTAAACTGTTATTGGAAGTGCAAAGGACAGTCTAATGTGCTCCGCATCTAGGAAGCTCCGCACTTATCGACATTGAAAACGGATGTCCGACAAATTGTATTTGTTATTTCGTACAACTGCAACTCGGAAATATTAACTGCTCCCACTTCGTCATCATGCGAGAAGCCATTCCGCAAGTCACTACATTCTATGTTTTCATCCCAGCAACTGGTATTTCGAGAACGGTCATGCAGTATTCATTTTTATCGTCGCCACAAGGCTGGTACTTCTAGTCCTTTAAGAAATGTCACGGAATACGTGTGAGGAGAATGTCATTTCTACAACAGTGCAAGAAACTTCGTTATCCTATACGAAATGATTGCTAAAGTCAACAATTAATGCTTTAATCGCAGCAAATGTGAACTTGAAGTGTTCTGACTACATTAAGGCGAAAATCTTTAATGTCTCATACTCGCCGCGTCCGTCCGTCCGATCGTGCCCTGGAACGCTGCCAGCTGTGGCCGCTCCCGCTCTCAGCAATCACGTGATGGCACAGCGGCGCATAGCAGCAGTTGCACGTTGCTCCTTCCAACGCACGTTGCGCAACTGTTGCGCAACGTGGCGGAAGCATCCGTCCGCGGAGTCAAATGGCCACAGGTTTTCGCCCGAACACACCTTGGAATTTACAAAGTGTCCTTCAATTTTTTTATTTAATTTCCGCCAAAACGCAGCTGTTTTCGCACACGCGTAACTACTTTTTGCAACTTTTACTGCCCTTGGCTCAAGTTGGCTACATTTTGGCTAGTTTTTTCCATTTATTGGCTATTTTTTCTTTTCCACCTGGCAACCCTGGTCCCACGCCCGCTCTCACGAGAATTGGTATCGTATTGCCTGTGGAACAATGTTCTCTACAAGAGAAATTTCGAGAACAGCCAGAAAACGTTTCTCCTCGTCGTTCCAACGGCACTGCGTGAGGAAGTTTTGCAGGCGTGCCACGACTATGCCGGTCGCTTAGGTTTGAGAGGACATTAGTGTGCCAAAAATACTTCTTGCCACAGCTGTATTCGTCAGTTCAGCGCTATGTCAGAACCTGCCATGACTGTCAGGGGCGTAATGTTCCACCCGTCGAGCCTGCCGGTTTGCTCCAGCCTTTGGACCCACCTCCAGCGCCGTTCCAGCAAGTGGAAATGGATCTTCTCGGTCCGTTTTCTACGTCATCCTCGGAGAACAAATGGATAACCGACTATCTAACTCGCTATGGGGTCATTCCATGCCAAACGTCCCAGCCATTTTGGCGACCACCTCAAATTTGATCGAAAAAAATCGTGCTGATTTCTTCCATGGAAAAAATTAAATTGCTAGAACCTTTCGAAGAGAAGAAATATTTTGGTCCCCTGAGAGTCTTTTGAATTTCGCAGAATGTCGTAAGAGTGATGTTTGTTAAAAAAGTAATTCTGAAAGCATCGTTTCTTGTTTCAGTGCCAAAACTGGTGTACATATTAAACAAAAACATTTGCGTAAGGCGTTCGAATCTCAGTAATATTTGTGCGATTTTTCTGTCATATACGCCTCCTCAAATCTTGCCGAAATGTCCTATGTTTACATATTGTCCTTTGTAATACCTCACTATGTATGAATATCCCAATAATCAATACTTACTCTACGTAAGGTGTATTTCCCGGTAAAAATATTTTTAAACCACTGAAATTTGTAAATCTTGCGAGAAGAAATAAGGAATTTCAGAAAATCTTCATTTTGGTCCCTATTGAGACGCAATTTACACCAGGTGGTGTCCAATGGAAAATCAGCTTTATAAGTCAATCGAAAACAATGAGATAGTTTTTCTTATATGGCAACTTTTATCGTTACAATTTTTGTTTTAACGAAGAAAATAATTTTTGAAGTTGCCTTTGATGACTATATTTCCATTTGTTCATATGGTGGCTTCGTCATTGAAGTTGCCCATTGCCGTCGATGGGGAACTTCAAAAAACATGGTTGATCCCTCCGTCGTAGGAATCGGCATAACACGAAAGTGAAATGTGTCTTTACAAAAGTAGTTCAATGTTCATCGTACATCGATAAATGAGAGCTTGCTCAGTGTCTGTTGGTGTTTTACGGCTATAGCACCGTTTGATGTGGACGCAACTACGTAGATCCTAGTGGCACATCTCCATTCCGACGACTAACGTCAATGATTGTTATTAAACCTTTGTGGTAGCGGTAGAAGTTAACAGAAATCTGGACACAGCGTATGGTGAATCCTGCGCCAAGGTGGCACCAACAAGAACATGATCACACGTACTCGATATGCGTTCATGAAAAGCGTCGTCATTTGAGGAGAGAAACGGCAAGGTGCCCGCTCTCCAGCGATTGGGTAACCTACACCTCATTTCATGCATACAGTACCACAGATCACTTCAGGAACGCTAGAGGCAGAGCTCGTAGCTTGAGCCATGAACGCGCAAAGGCGTTTAGCAGCTCACTGTCGTGTCTCTTACTGCAAGAAAGCCCTCACTTAGGTGTGTGCGAATATTCGAAAATCTCGAATACCGAATCGAATAGTGCATATTCGAAATACCGAATATTTTTTCGAATTCACCGACTTACCCAGATGCATGCAGACCATGCACTTACGACACTATCGACGCCATATTTATCACAAGATGAAGGCGTTCTGGTTAAAGGGACTGTCTACCGCTCGAAAACATTTTTCTGATTGTGGCCAAAATGAGATCTTTCGTCACATCGGCGGCAACGGGCTTGCTTTTGCCCCCTAAAAAAGAAATAATATTTTTAATTTGATGTTGAAAATCGTGAAAGAATGACCGCTAGCGTCACCCAACAGCGATGTGGTCAATCTACTGGCAGGACAAGAAATCCTCGCAGGTAGACTCATTTTGTATAAAAAGATACATGTATAACTTGAAATTGTATTTTACGTACTTGAGGCAGCTTTCAGTTGCGTCCGAGAGTAATGACTTGCTTTTCATTTCTTACGCATCCAAAAAGGCGCCCGGTGGCGCTGCTTGCGGTGCCCTCTTCGATTTCGTCTGCTTCAACTCATGCGCTATGCCTTGCGGCTCTCCGCACTGGTCGTGCTGGGCCGCTGTATTGTTGTTAGGATGTCTCACATGTGCTGCGCTGTGAAGGCGTGCATTTATCGTATTTTTTTAATGACTCAACTTGGCTTGGATTGCGGCAGCAGTGCTAAAATAAACGCATAGACTACGATTACAGCAAAACAAGTGTTCTGTAATCATATAATAAGGCTTCATTTAACAGCTAGCGCGCTGAAAAACTGTTACATTCATTACATTCGTGTTCAGCAAAAATAAAGTATTCCTACACAGAAATCACATGTGCTTTCGGTTTTAATTTTACCGGCACTACAATCGTCATCGCGTCCACCAACCAGTGTTGTGGGCGTGTTTCACGCTAATGGAAGAAAACCAAACGCAGATCGAAAAATTCTGTTTTAAAAATTTCTACTCACTTTCCAGAGAAACAGTCTCAAGGTCGGACACTTCAGACGGTATGCTTTCTATTGCGGTATAAAACAGAAAAACGATGAAGGACGGTAGACAGTCCCTTTAAAACTCCAGTGTCGCCGACGCAACAGTGTCAGCAATCAACTATCTTCACTATGAAATTCATGATGAAGTTAACTCATGAAATTTGCTTAATATTTATATATGTTTGTTTTTTAAGCTGTTGATGAAGTACCACCTTAAATACTGTAGTCACTGCTATATTTCAGCCTGCAGTTACAAAATATTTCGAAACCTCTACATGCTACTCAGTTTAATTAAATAACTGTGGTATTTTTTGTCGGCTAAAAGTAATCCCAATGTTCGTTTCTTAAAACTTGTGAATATTTGTTTCAAATAAAATGTTGCGGAATTCTTGGGCTCTTTTGAAAATTGTCACCTTACCAGACTAGGGCTGCTTTGAAAAGTGTTGCCTTATACTACTCAAAAACTACTCGAGTAGTATTCGATTCGTATTCGTACTCGATTTGATGTCATCACTGTTCGATTCGGTTATGAAATTCACTATTCGCACACCCCTACACTCACTCGAATTGTATTGAAACTAAATGGAGTGGAAATCGGGGAGCCAGCCCCCGCTGCGTTGAGGCTACCGAAGCGCGTCCTCTCGGTGCGCGTTAGTGTCATGACTAGAGGCCGGATTTTTAGGCACTGCAGAGGCTCGTTTTAGGCGCCAAAAATAGGCAGGCAAAACAATGTTTTAGGCTTCCAAAATCGTAAATATAGGCACAATAAATTTTCACATAAATGCAGATAATTTCAAACGAATACGTGCGCGACCTCTGTCTACGACAGGAAAACAAAAATGTTATTGCTCAAGATGGCACAAAGGCGCCAACATTTGAACATAACCTTCTTTGTCCCGCACGGTTCGCACTCCCATGTTCTGCAGAGTCAGTCAAGTGTCCACTGTCGAATCAACACACTCCTGAGTGTCTTTCCGGCATGACTGAGAAGGGCAGAGCAGGAGCAGACAGCCAGATTGCTAAAAGACCAGAAGGGAGGGATTCCTTCTGTTGGCCGGGTCCAATTGCGTAGAGCCAATTTCTCCCCTGGCAGTGAACCACTGGCGTAGCCAGGCGGGGGGGGGGGGGAGTTCAACCTCGCCCCTCCCCTAAACTTTTCAGTTTTGCGCGTGTGTATATGCACGCACACATACAAACGCATGCACGTACATATATAAAGTATGGTTGTCTCCCAGTCCCCCCCTGAAAAATATTTCTATCTACGCTACTGCAGCGAACAACTTTAAAAGTACATTACAAACAAAACAAAAGCTGCGTGTACATCACATTTTTCTTTCTTTTTTTTTGCTCTTCACTCTCCTTTCCGCTGACGGCTCTCCGCGGTTTCGCATTCGCCAACCGCTCGGGCCATGTCAGCGCGGCGGCGAATGGTCGCCGGCGTGTCCCGCTTCACTGCTGCTAGCGGTTGCTGTTTGGTTGAACTAGAGCACTAGGTTGAACCCCATTGTTCCCAACAGTTAGTCTTACGCGGTAACATGAATAACGGTCTCAAACAGCACCCGGGAGGGAAACTTGAGGCTAAATAGCGTTCACATAAGCGCCAATTTTGAAAATAGGCATTTATATGCATTTAGGCACGAACGCCAAAAATAGGCATTTATAGGCACTATAAAACACTATAAAAGCCCTTCTTAACCTTTAATTCATGCTCATCTATCAAAATGGCGCGAGAGGAGCGCAAGGAACAAAATAGGCATTTACCTAAAATCCGGTCTCTAGTCATGACTAGAGGCCAGATTTTTAGGCACTAAAAAAGCTCGTTTTAGGCGCCAAAAATAGGCAGGCAAAACAACGTTTTAGGCTTCCAAAATAGTAAATATAGGCACAATAAATTTTCACATAAATGTAAATATTTTAAAGGAAGACGTGCGCGACCTCTGTATACGAAAGGAAAACAAAAATGTTATTGCTTACGATGGCACAGAGGCGTTAAACAGTTGAACTTAGTCGTGCAATGTGCTTTGTCCCGCACGGTTTTCAGAACACGGTCTCTCCCGTGTGCTGCACGGTGAGTCACGATTCCACTGCCGAATCAACGCACTCCTGGGTGTCTTCTCGGCGTGACTGAGAAGGGCAGAGCACGAGCAGATAGCCAGATCGCTAAAACACCAGAATGTGGAATTCCTCCTATTGTCCGTGTCGAATCGCGCAGAGCCAATTTCTCTCCTGCCACTGAATCACTGGCGTATCCAGGGGGGAGAGGGGGTTCAACAGCTTTTCAGTTTTGCATGCCTATATATGCACGCATGCATACAAGCACACTCACGAACATACATAGAGTATGGTTGAAACCCGCCCCCCCCCCCCCTCCCTTCCGAATAAAAATTTCTGGCTTCCCTGATGCAGTGAACACCTTTACAAGGTAACTTA
The DNA here is from genome assembly GCF_013339695.2 of Rhipicephalus sanguineus. Classification (NCBI taxonomy): domain Eukaryota; kingdom Metazoa; phylum Arthropoda; class Arachnida; order Ixodida; family Ixodidae; genus Rhipicephalus; species Rhipicephalus sanguineus. The sequence goes on along the minus strand of NC_051177.1, from coordinate 71,929,987 downwards.
CAAAAACAAAAGCCGCGTGCACATATTATTTTCCTTTCTCTTTTTGCTCTTCTCTTTCCTTTCTGTTCCACGGTCCCGCATTCGCGAACCGCGCACGCCATGTCTCTGCGGCGGCGAATGTGCGTGTCCCATTTCACGGCTGCTAGCCGTTGTTTCCGGGGGTTGAACTACAGGACTAGGTTGAACCCCATAGTTCCGAACAGTCAGTGTTGCGCCGTAGCATGAATAACCATCTCAAACTGCTCCCGGGAGCGCAACTTGATGCTAAATAGTGTTAATACAAGCGCCAATCTTCAATATAGGCATTTATAGGCATTTGTGAGCATTTAGGCACAAACGCCAAAAATAGGCATATATAGGCACTATAAAAACATTATAAAAGCCTTTCTTAACCTCTCATTCATGCTCATATATCAAAATGGCTCGATAGAAGCGCAAGGAACAAAATAGGCATTTGCCTAAAATCCGGTCTCTAGTCATGACGCTGTACCTCCCTACATCTTTCAAAGACGGCGACACCGCCCGACGCGAACCAAGGTCACTGTGAAAGAGAGAAGGTGTGTGTAAAGACTGATGCACGAGCGCCGGTAGCGTAGTGGGTTGAGCGCCCGGCTCCTGTTGTCGCCGACCCAGAGGTCGCGGGTTCGACTCGCAGGTATAGGTCGGCAAACTCACTGATGAGTCGACTCACTCAGATTCATTCAGACTCAAATTGGGCCGTGAGGCGGAATCTGAGTGAGTCCGTGTTAGTGATATTTTGGTGAGATTGCGTCCGTATCCTGCTGATGAAAATTTTAGTGAGTCTGAGTCCAAGTTAGTCTGGTTGAAGAAGATATTGGTGAGTCTGAGTCCGAGTGAGCCCTAAGCACAAAATATATTTCTTCATTGAGTCTGAGTGAGCTCCACCTTTTATTGCCGACCTATGGTCCTATCTACTCAACTTAAGCATTACTGTCAGCCTTATATTGGCTTACGTTTATACTCAAGTCTATTCACGCATATCTCTACACACTAGTGTTCTTGCCCCTCCTCATTATTTATTTATGAGAGGCGTGAGTTAGGGGGAGAAGGACACATGACCACCCCCACAAACTCTTTCATGGAAGCTCTTGATAAAAATATCTCGTGTGAGTCTCATATTTCATAACAATGTCCTTAATAGATTGAAACCGTTGATAACTCGTAGTTGAAGGTACAAGATCACAAGGCGTATCGGAGAGCTCCGATCATGTGAGATATTGGCGTTAAAAGCATTGACACCACAATCAAAAGCTAATACGGACTCATGAGTCGACTCACTCGGGCTCACTCAGACGCGGGTCACGCCATGAGTCTGAGTCTGAGTGAGTCCATCTGAGTAATATGTCGGTGAATTTGAGTCCAAGTGAGTTCGGTTCAGAAACAGTTTGGCGAGTCTGAGTCCGAGTGAGTCCGGTTGAGGAAAATTTTGGTGAGACTGAGTCCGAGTGAGCCCTCAGAGCAAAATATATTTCTTGAGTGAGTCTGAGTGAGCTCCAGTTTTTTTTGCCGACCTATGCTCGCAGGTCATCCCAATCAGACAAAATTTTGGCTTCTGCTTTTGTCATTTGTTCATTAGTCTTTAACGACATCACATCCGTGACGGAATTGGTGTCAATAAAGACTTGCTGGACCGCGGCATGAAACACTTTCGTGCTAAAGTTATGTTCATCGTTAAAACAATAATTTCAATGATAAAATTGTCCATGTAAGAACTATTTATTTGCTTTCGATTGAGGTATAAAGCTGATTTTCATTAGAGCACCACGTGGTGTAAATTGCGTCTCAATGTGCAGCAAAAATATTTTCTCAAATCCGCGATTTTTTCTCGCAACATTTACAAATTTAAGTGGCCTGAAAATATTTTACCGGGAAATATACCTTCCGTAGAGCGAGTATTGATTATTGCGGTATTCATAGATTGCGCGGTATTACAAAGAAAAAAATGCAAACAGAACATTTTGGCAAATTTTGTGGAGGCGTATATGGCAGAAAAGTTGCAGTAATATTAGTGCGATTGGAAAAACTTACGTACACATTTTTTCTCTGTATGTACACCAATTTTGGATATGGAACCATGAAGCGTTACTCTCAGAATCAATTTTTTAACAAACGTCACCCAGACGACATTCCGCGGAATTCGGGAGGCTTCCGCGTGACCAAAAGTCTTTTTCTCACCGAAATATTCTAGCAATTTACTGTTTTTCATGGAAGAAATCGGCAGGATTTTTTTAGATGACAATTGAGATGGTCGCGGAAATGGCTGGGACGTTTGGCATGTACTGACCCAATGCGGAGAGAAAAGCTATGCCTAGGGGAACTGCTGTCGAAGTCGCCAGATTCTTCCTCCACGACATTGTGTTGCGTCACGGTGCACCTCACTGATCGCGGTGCAGCGTTTACTGCGGAGTTATTGCAACAAGTCGCTAAGCTGATGCACACCAACCACCGGAAGACCACTACCATCTTCCCCAAACCAACGGTTTGACGAAGCGATTAAACAGAACACTGGCCGACCTGCCATCTATGTATGTTGATTTGAAGCACGAAACGCGGGATGCAGTTTTACCGTATGTGAAGTTTGCATATAATACAGCTGTGCAAGAGTCCACCGAGCTTACACCATTCGAGCTTGTTTAGGGACGTCGCATCACAACACCGTTTGATGCCATGTTGCCAGTAGACCAAGACACCAGCAGAAATAACAGCGTTGACGACTTAATTCGGAAAGCTGAAAAAGCCCGCCAGCTTGCTAGGAACCGCATTCGCACGCAGCGGGATACCGACGCTCGCCGTTACAACCTGGGCCGACGTAACGTCTACTACCAACCAGATGACTACGTGTGGGTGTGGACACTTATCCGACATCGCGGGCTCTCGGAGAAGTTGTTACGACGCTATTTTGGCCCTTACGAAGTTGTGCGCTGCCTCAGTGATGTGAATCACGAGGTGCTGCTCCAAAGCTCTGATCCGAGTTCGATCCGACGACGACCACGTGTCGCGAGGTATCCACGTATTACGTATGAAGCCGTAACACGCCAGTGAGTGATAAGCAACACTTTGCAACCCCTTCGCGTCATGCACTACATTACTTTACTTTTAGACGCTTTTAGGAGCTTTTAGGAGCTTGCTCCTTGTGCTCAGGGCATGTCCATCGCCGTAGTAGCCGCTAGTTCTCATTGCTCCCGCTAGCATGGCTCAGCGCACGCTCGCGCGAAACAGAAGTGTTCTTCGAGCGCCTTGATGATGATATTAAGGCAGGGAAAACCACATATAGCATAGCCAACTGTAGCATGCGGCGCTCGCTCCACTACGGCGCGTGCTCTAGTTTGATAGGAGACCGCTAGAGGGCCACAACCGCGCGCTTACTCTCTCTTTCGACAGTCGTCAGTCAGTGCGCTTCGATACTAATAACATGAAGGAAGAAGATAAGGCGGCGGAGCGGAGGGCTCGCAAGGCAGCAGCAGC
>NC_051177.1:71910716-71926401 GCF_013339695.2 Rhipicephalus sanguineus | reverse complement strand
ATCTGGTCACGAAGTTCACAACGATCATCTTTTATCCAAAAAAGAAAAGCAAAACATCGCAATAAACAAAGCCACAAGGTGCGTTCGAAGCCACAAGCGCGAAGACTAGGGCAAATCGTGTACTACGAATCATTCAGTGGACTGAAGTGGCTGAACGATCGCAGCGCCAGAGTTCCCTCTAAGGTTATTTTAGGAAACTCTATGGCGACGCCACTTCGGCGTTTCCCGCCATCGCTTCTTTGTTCTCCGTAGCGGCCGCCGCGTCGCGTCTCTTCTGCCTTTTCCCCGTCGAGCGGCTCCGCGTCTGTTCGTGAACACTGCGGACTTTCTTTTCGCGTTGGTGTTTCTCGTTCGTTCTCGTTTCTTCTTTCTTCGTTTCGTGTAGAGTTTTTCTCTTGTGATGGCGTCTCCCATACCGCCACCGCTTTTTCTTTCCACGCCCGGCGATCCGCCGATCCCTTGGGCTGATTGGAAGCTCATTTTCGAAGCCTACGTGGATGCCATCGGGAATGACGCCCGCAAACCGGAGCGGCGGAAGGCCCTTCTGCTTAACGCGTTGGGCCACGCCGGCCTGAAACTCTATCAGACTTTGAGTTCCGCCAACGCGTCAGAGACGCCTGCGTCGTCTGACGTATTCCAAGCCGCAGTCGCATTGTTCGACGACCATTTCAAAGACGCGTCCTGTGATTATGTCGCGCGCCTCCGCTTCCAAGAGCGTCGTCAGCTCCCCGGTGAGCCCGTGGTAGACTTCATAGCTAGTCTCCGGTCGCTAGCCGCGTCCTGCGGGTTCGGCGCGCTCGAAAATGACATGATCAGACAGCAACTCTTTATTGGCGTCGCGTCGCAGAATGTCCATTGCCGACTTCTCCAAAAAGGCTCGTCCATCACTCTTTCAGAAGCCCTCTCGATTGCGCGAGAGGATGAACTTGTCCGTGTGCAGTTGGAGCAATTCGCTCCGCACTCAGTGCAGCAACTTTCTGCTGCGGGGGGCCATGGCGCCGGTCCTTTGCTTCACGGGACGCGCCAACATGGCGGCCCTTCTTCTTCGTCTCGGCGCGGCGGTCAACATGGCCGCCCGCCTGCACAGTCCTTTCGTGGCGATCAACATGGCGGCCCCTCCGCGTCGCGGGGTCGAGGAAGCCGTCAACATGGCGACCCCATGTCGCCGAATTCATTCTTCCCGGATCAGCATCGAGCTTTGGGATCGCGTCCGCATTTTTCTTCACATAGTTCAACCGCATACTGCTTTCGTTGCGGATCGGCTCGGCATTTAGTCAACTTTGCACAGTGTCCTGCGAGAAACCGCACTTGTCTCGAGTGCGGAAAAATCGGACATTTTCAGTCCGTATGCAACTCCCGTCCAGTAAATCTTCATGAATCAGGTTCTTCGCCCGCTCCTTCGAGCACGGCTCAGAACAATACGGTCACTGTTCTAAATGTGGATGGCTTCCACACAACGTCTGAGCCCAGCATCGTAGCTTCTGTGGGCAATGTGCCCTTGTCTTTTCTGGTGGACACAGGCGCTTCAGTCTCGCTAATCAACGCCGACGACTTTCAGCATTCATTTCCGCACATTCAGTTGGCAGGCTCGTCTACCATCCTGCACTCATATTCAAAGGGGATCATTCGCCACTTCGGCCAATTCACGGCCAACGTCACGTACGCCGGAGTGCAGGCTCTGATAACATTCTTTGTAACACCATATGGCCGATCTCTTTTTGGCCTTGATGCCATTCGGTTGTTCGGCATCACCATATGCGGTGCTACAATGCAGTGTTATTCTTCGAAATCCAAAACAACTCTTCCGGTACCAAATGGGACGATGCCTGCTACACTGTCTTCGGCTCCAACGCCATCTCCTTCGTCGATTGTGTCGACCATTCTTGCTTCACAGTCTTCCAGCCCCACGGTTTCTGCACCGTTCACTGAGTCACCGCCTTCGGTTTCAACGACATCATTTTCGTCGATGCCGGATCGACCTGTTGTTGTGTGTGCTTCACCTGGTGCGGTGTGCCCTGTGCGTGCGCCTGTGCTTCAGTGTACTTACGAAATGCATCTGCCAGCCATGCCTGTCGCTGTGCGTGTGCCCGTGCTTCGGTCCAGTTCGCCGATGCGTCCGCCAGCCAGGCCTGCCTCACCTGTACCTCAACATTCAGCGTGTGGAACACTTTGTTCGCCAAGGGGAGAGGACTTACCAGTAGGTGTAGCTGGCACAAATACACCAAGTGCTGATGCCGCGAATTCACACGCTCGTTTCGAGCCGTCACATCAGAGCACAAGTGACCAAACTGCACAGTCACTTGCTTCAACACGGCAAAGGCGCCGCTCTAAGCGGAAGCGGCTCAAGCCTCGACGTTATGAGGACTATGTGAAATAGTCATAACAGGTTTTTTCCTATGGACTGACTCCACGTACATGTTTCATGCAGTAATGCTCTGTACATTCTGTGCATTTTATTCTGTGCATTTCATTCCGTGCAGTGTGCTACACACATTCAAGTAATGTGGACTGTATTACCATGTGCATTGGCAATGTGTAGTGCAGTGTTCAGTCTCTGTAATAAGATACATTCCGTGTATTGTAATAAGGTGTATTCTGTGTGTCGCATTGCAGTTTACTAATGTCTAACGCAGGTTAACTAATGTCTATTTTCTTCGAGGAGGGGATGATGTGATGTTCGCGTGTGAATCGGTTTCGGTTTCGAAATGCCTTGTGAAGATGCCAGGGGGCGCCGCTCTGGTGTCGTTATTCAACCGGTGCACTTGTAAATAAAATGAGTGTGTGAGCAGTACTCGTTGAGAGCGGACGTTCTTCTTTTCTTCGGCGCTTCGCGCCAACCCACGTGTTCGGGGCTGGACGGCGTCCCCGCCGGCCGCGTTCGTCAAGCCGGTCGTCTTCGCCTGCTTCCTTCGTCGGGACCACCAGCCGCCGACACAGCACTACGACCTTCTTACGCTGACACCCTCCGCCGCGTTTTGATGTCCTACGAAGACATATTTGATTTCGACAATCGCCCGCTGGGTCGCACCGACATCGTCACCCATCCGATTTACACTGGTGACGCTCCGCCCATCCATAGGCGTCCCTATCGTGTGTCGGCGGCACAACGTCATGTCATACAAACAGAGGTCGGGAAAATGCTCTCGAAAGACATTATCGAGCCCTCCTCCAGTCCGTGGGCATCCCCTGTCGTCTTAGTAAAAAAGAAGGACAATACATGGAGGTTCTGCATAGATTATCGTCATCTGAACAAGATCACGAAAAAGGACGTTTATCCACTTCCGCGTATTGATGACGCACTGGACTACTTACATGGTGCCAGTTATTTCTCTTCGATCGATTTACGTTCTGGCTACTGGCAAATCGCATGTCGATGACAGTGATCGCGAGAAGACGGCTTTCTTGTGTGGTCCCTCGCTTCGTCGTTTGTGTTTTTTCCGCGCTCCCAGTTCGCTGAACGAAGAAAATGAATTACCAACTGGCCCACCTTTCGATCCTCCTGCAAGACGGCTTTCGTCACACCAGATGGTCTCTACCAATTCAAAGTGATGCCTTTTGGATTATGCAATGCCCCTGCAGCCACCTTCGAACGCATGATGGACTCTCTTCTCAATATTATTATCTATCCCCGCTCTATTTTGTGCTGCTTACGAGGTAAAAGGAGTTGCACGGTGTCAAGTGGCGCTGCCTTCGCGGTAACCAGTGGAACATGTCGAGCCGCGGTGCATGCGCGCGGAGTGCACGCATGCGCAGCAAACCGCCGCGCTCGAACACGAACCGCTCTCGCGCTCACTGTTTGCAACATGGGTTGTCACTTGTGTTCACAACTTCATATTCGCCGCAGATTGAAAAATTCTGATTACAAATGTTTCACGGCGTTTTCCACGTTACCGTTCCGTGATTAGACACTCTCACCGGTAAGCTTTCCGTTGCGCTAAAGAAAATGGGCACCATAAAAATTGGTTGTCGGTCCCTTTAAACACTGCTGTGTGTTGTCGCGGTATAGGGCAGCCACAGTCTGTTTGTGCAGATTATTCCCTGATTTAAAACAAACAGGTTTCGAAAAGCAAGTAATCTGATCAGCTCTGTGAATATAAAAAAATCACCTCATATATGTATGTATGTATATATATATATATATATATATATATATATATATATATATATATATATATGTATTGTAGTGGCGAAGAGTGGCACAGAAGCTCGGGAACGAGGGCGAAGAAGAGAAGGACGAGGATGAAATAGAACAGCATTCGAGATTTCGGAAGTATTCTCTAATTCAAGATGCCAAAAGTATGAAATTACCAGTTCCCGAATATGGTCATCTTTCATTCGGCTGGAATAATAAATGGTGTCCCACTCGAAGACTGGAAGTGGCTATTACAAAATTGCGATGCCGGATACCTCCACTTAATTTTTATTTATACAGGTCTGGTCTGGTGCCATCTCCTATGTGCTATTTTTGTCAGGAATCTGAAAACATTGATCATTTCTTGCTTACCTGCCGTCGATTCATTAGGCATAGAAAAAAGCATTTCGAAATTTTATTCAGAAACTTAAGCATTAATCTGAATTCTCAAAATATTCTTTCCCTTGGGGCTTCTTCTCTTGGCTTCTGCAACAGGAACGTCTGCTCAGCCCTATGCGAATTTCTCGGTGAGACACGAAGAATTCCCTGTTAACTTATTCCTTAACAAAATTTGATACTCCAGAATTCCTTTCATTCGTTCGTTAATTGTTTCTCATATTGTGGTACGAGGGCGGTCCGATAAGTACTTAGCCTCACCGCGAGAGCGCGACTCTATCGCATGAGACATATACTGACGTTAAGTACGCTCTCTTAGAGGGACACATGCGAAGGTCCAGTCGAATCGGGCTCGCGGTTTTGTTTTGGCCGCTTGAGGAAGCAGGTGATGTTCGTGTGTCCGTTAAAAATGGAAAAAGAGCAATATCGGTCGGTGATTCAATTTTTGTTTTTGGAAGGGAAATCGTGCAGCGAAATCAAAGAGCAACTGGATGCCGTCTACGGCGAGTCTTCTCCTTCGATGGCAACAGTAAAAAATTGGTTCGATGAGTTTAAACATGGTCGCACGTCGGTTTTTGATGAGCCTCGCCCAGGGGTCGCGCAAACGGCTACCACGGCCGATAACGTGGCAAAAATCCACGACCTCGTATTGGCAGACCACCGACTGAAGGTGCGCGAGATAGCTGAGACAGTAGGCATCTCAAAAGACCGCGTGGGTCATATCCTGCATGAAATTTTGGGCATGAGAAAGCTGTCGGCGCGATGGGTGCCGCATTTGCTCACTCCGGACAACAAACGTGCCCGTGAGACCACTTCAGAGCAGTGTTTGAAGCTGTTTAAGCATAATCCGAAGGAGTTCTTGCGTCGTTTTGTGAGCGTCGACGAAACATGGATCCACTGGTACACACCAGAGACCAAAGAACAGTCGAAACAGTGGACTGCACACGGAAAATCTGCTCCGAAGAAGGCGAAGACTGTCGCATTGGCCGGAAAGGTGATGGCCACCATTTTCTGGGATTCTCAAGGTGGGATCTTCGTCAACTACCTTGAGAAGGGCAAAACGGTGACAGGACCCTACTACACTGAATTACTGAGCTGATTCGACGCCGAATTGCGAAAAAAACGGCGACATTTGGTGAAGAAAAAGGTGCTCTTCCACCATGACAATGCGCCAGCTCACACCTGCGCCGTCGCCATGGCTAAGTTGGTCGAACTAGGCTACGAAATGGTGCCCCATCCAGCGTATTTTCCAGATTTGGCCCCGAGTGATTTCTTCTTGTTTCCCAACTTGGAAAAATCACTCGCCGGACAAAAATTTGAGTCGAATGAAGAAGTTATCGCCGCCACAGAAGCCTACTTTGCAGCTCAGGAGAAAACGTATTTTTCTGACGGGATCAAGAAGTCGGAGGATCGCTGGATCAAGTGTATAGAGTTGAAAGGGGACTATGTTGAGAAATAAATCGACACCATTCCAAAATTTTCGTTTTTCTTTTGAAGGCTAAGTACTTATCGGACCGCCCTCGTATTATTCTCCTCCTTATTCCATAGCGACTAGTCATTCTTAAAATTTCGTTTATTCCTGCGGCAATTGATTTATTCCTCACTCCTTAAAAAATATTATTAAATTAACCGCCGGTTTCATGGCCGATCCCCCGTAGTGGGTAAGAGCCAACAAACGGGCACAAGCAAGCAAGCAAGCAAGCCTGCCCGCAGCAAGGGTGCTGTCTCTGTGTCGTTCTTCTACAATGGCGCAGTCGCGAACTACCGACCCCGACATCCCTGCGTCCACTACACTCCGAAGTGGCCGAGTACTCACGGACTTGCCACCGACCACGGACGGCGTCCAGGCCTCCACGGCGGCTCCGCGTCATGATTGCAGCGAAGCGATTTCCCAAGCCTTCTCGATGTTCGCTCAAGAGCTCAAGACATCCGGCTTTGGGTGCGCCCCACATGGATCGTCCACTGAGAACGAAATTCCATGTTTTCATGGGTTTAAGGATGACCCCGCGAGATGGGTAAGCCTCGTAAACTCGGTTGCTCTTAAACACTCTTGGAGTGACACAATCAAGAAATCCGTCGCCGAAGGACGTCTGCGAGGATCCGCCCAAGCATGGCATCGATTCGAAGGCAGAGCTTACACTACCTGGCCGACATGGAGCGCGGCCCTGACGTCCGCGTTTGAGCCGCTTCCGAGCGCTTATGACGATCGTTTCATGACCATGCGGTCACGCCGGCAAGGTGCAACTGAAGACGTCGCAACTTACATCTACGACAAGCTGTCCCTTTTACAAGCTTGCGGCATACTATGGACCTCCTCAGCAGCCAGGCAGTACGTCGTCGACGGGATCCTTGACTCGACGCACGCGGCCGTCTTGTCCGCCACCACCCACCCAGCCGACATCCCCACTTTTGTACGCCAGGCAGTGGAGTTGCAGGACATACCTCATCGGCGTGCGGCTACAGTTTCCCCTAAGGAGCCGGGTCCACCGAGACGTGGATGCTATACGTGTGGGCGCTTCGGGCATGGGTATAAAAACTGCCCACAAAGTCAGCCTCAAGCCATACAATATCAAGCACGTCCACTTCCAACCCTCATGGTCACCGTAGACGGCATTGGAGAACTGACGGCTCTCGTCGATACCGGAGCACAGCGTACGGCATTGCTTCGACGCCACGCCCCAGGAGATCTCCAGCCTTGGACTGAGCCACCACTGCGGGGCCTCGGTGGTGACGTACTACCGGTCGGTGCCATAAACCTGCAGATCAACACCGAGGCCGGCCACAAGTTCTTGTCCTCGGTGCCCGTGTTCGAAGACTTGCCGGCAGACATAGTCTTGGGTGCCGACTACCTTCTCTCCGGGGATGTGCGCCTCATTGTGGAAGGAAGTAGCGTCAGCCTCCGTCCCATAGCCCCAAGTACGCCTCCGGCTCAACCAGGTGACCTGACAACACCACTTACACTCCCCGCTATACTCGAGAGGCACGCGTCGCTCTTCGCTGATACTACTGATCAGCTCCCCGGTACTAGCGTGCTAGAGCACCATATTACAACCGACAACCATCCGCCGGTGTCCATACCGTTACGTAGATACGCCGAACGAGAGCGGACTGTAATCGACCAGCAGGTGCAAGAAATGCTAGCCCGTGGGCAGCACCTGTTGTCCTAGTCCGTAAAAAGGACAGCAATCTCCGATTCTGTGTCGACTACCGAGAGTTGAACAAACACACCATACCAGACTCGTACCCACTGCCACGAATTGACGATACTATTGACGCCGTACGAAATGCCAGGTTCTTTTCATCACTAGACCTGAAAGCAGGGTATTGGCAGATAAACGTAGCTGAAGGCGATAAGTTTAAGACGGCCTTCCGGACTCCATCTGGCTTGTACGAATTTAAGCGGATGCCTTTCGGTCTGCGAACTGCCCCAAGCACGTTTCAGCGTGCCATGAACACGGTGTTGGGCACGTTGATAGACCACGCCTGTGTCGTTTACCTCGACGACATTCTAGTCATCGGGGAAACAGAAAAAATCACAGCATATCCACGGAGTGAATGATGATGAGTGGGCGAAGCTGCGGAGGTTCATCGGTAAACCGTGAATCTTCCGTGAATTCTGCCCAGTACATCATCACCGACGTGAGATCGGGCGCGTTTATACTAAAGGTTCGATGAGTTATGACGACTTGCAGCTCACTTTAATTTTACATGTACGCTGTGAATTTTCATTGTTTAGAAAACCATTGCTTTAGAAAACATGTGGCGTCTTTCGTTAAGCAGCTGGCGTCTTTTCGCTTTGCTTTAGAAACATCTGGCGTTCTTTCGTTTTGCTTTTACAAAACATCTGGCGTCTTTCGTTGGTTTATTTCATCAATCAACGGCGTTTTGAACAAAATTTTTATTGTTTAATCACGCACAGGAGAAATCTCACCAGGCACTACCTTGGAGGTAAACAATGGCTGCTAATGGGAATGAGAGACAGAAGAAGTCGGCTTTTAGCTAACACTTACACTTCTACTTCTACTAACGTTTCCTACTGGAACATGCCAATGGCTGCTAATGGGGAATGAGAGACAGAAGAATTCGGCTTTTAGTTAACGCGCACGCTGCGAATTTTTTATTGTTCAACAACGCACAGGAAAAATCTCCCACCGGCACCACCTTGGAGGTCAAAGCGTAAGACTTGTTACGCACTACTACTACGACTACGACTACGAGGGACGAACGGGTGCCGCCTTAAGGAGCTTCGCCCCTAAAACATCTACAGCATCTCGACACAGTACTGCAGAGGTTGCATAACACCGGCTTTCGACTTAACCGCGAGAAGTGCCAGTTCGGGTTGACGACGATATCATATCTCGGTTATCAGATATCTCGTAATGGCGTGCGACCCTTGCCTGAACGCATAGACGCCGTAGCCAAGTACCCTGCACCAACATCTATTAAACAGCTCCAGGTATTCCTCGGAATGGCGTCATACTTGCGCAAGTTCGTGCCAAGCTTTGCGTCAACCGCTGCTCCACTCACGGACTTACTGAAGAAAGGCGCTCAATTTCAATGGGGTCCTTCGCAGGATAACGCCTTCCAAACCCTCAAACACCAGCTTACGCATAGCCCAGTGCTCAGCCACTTTAATGAAGATTGGGTGAAGAAGTGCATACTGATGCGAGTCAGATTGGCCTAGGGGCAGTTTTGCTTCAACGTGACACAAGTGGGCGCGGGCACGTCATCTTCTACGCCAGTAGTAAACTCTCGGACGCGGAACGTCGTTATCATTCAAATGAACTGGAGTGTTTGGCCGTAGTGTGGAGTGTGGATGAAAAGTTCCGCCATTACTTGTTTGGCCGACACTTCACGGTGGTGACAGACAACTCCGCGATCGCATGGATGTTCCAGAAGCGGCACCTCAAACACAAGTTTGCCCGATGGATTGCTCGGCTCCAGGACTACACGTACGGCATCCGTCACCGTGCTGGCGCACAAAATCAGCTGGCGGACGCTTTGTCACGAAATCCCATCGAGGAATCCTCCCCGCGGAATCCAGAAAGCTGGATCATGTTTTCCCAACAGGACGTGACGAAGGCCCAACGCGGCGATGAAGGTCTCATATCCGTTATAGACTCCATTGAGGATACAGGACACAATGCCAAGTTTGTCTTACGTGATGGTACGTTGTATCGTCGTCACTGGGCCGATAAGAGTGACGAGCGTCATCTACTGGTTATTCCTGGCTCTTTACGATCGAGCATATTACGTGCCATTAATGACAGCCCCGATGGAGGCCAAGTCGGCTATCGAGCCACCTTACGCAAGGCACAAGAACGATTTTGGTGGCCGAAAATGTATAAAAGTGTGCGTTCGTATGTTGCCAGTTGCGAGGTGTGTCAACAACACAAACGACGTTCCGGAGGTCAACATGGATTTCTTACACCGATTAAGCCTCCGGAGACAATTTTCCACACGTTGGTCATAGACCACATCGGGCCTCTCCCAATGACGGCAGCGGGTAATCGTTATATTATACTCGCTGTGGATCACTTGTCAAAGTTTGTAGAGGTCGCGGCCGTGCCTTCGCTTGCTGTTAGCTACGTCATCCGATTCTTGAGAGAGCGCTTCGAATGGCGACACGGTCTTCCTAACAAGTTGATTTCCGACCGGTCGACCACCTTCCGCAGTCGCGAGCTCCGCAATTACCTACAGCAAGTAGGAGTTGAGCATCACTTCGCGTCGGCATACCATCCACAGGCGAACGGACTGACGGAAAGGTCGAACCAGACTATCCAGGATCGTCTCGCACCGTACTGTAAGAATCACAAACGAGGGGAAGCTGACTGGGATGAACATCTTCAAGCGGCTGCATACGCAGTGAACACGGCGGCACACAGCTCTGCAGGAACTTGCCCCTACGAGATTGTCTACGGCCAACTCCCGCAGCTGAATGCTACATTCGGTTTGGACACTCCCGTCAAAGTTGGGCGTTCGGTTGCACGCCAGACACTTTGTCGCGAAATCCGTATGGAGGCGCGCAGGAGGATTGCACAAGCTCAGCAGGCGCAAAAGCGCTACTACGACCGACGCCACCGCCCGGCGCCGAAATATAGTATAGGCGACGAGGTGTGGCTGCAGCGAGGTGCTCCATCGTCTTCAGACAAACTGCGTCCAAAGTACGAAGGCCCGTTCATTATTTCCGAGCGCTTAGGAGAGAACACGTGGAGAGTACGATCCACGGCTTCTGATGCGCGCACGGACAAGAGACGTTGTCTTATGCGTTTTTCTTGCAGGAATAGACCAGTTGCAGCGTGGCCGAGTGTAGTGACGAAGAGTGGCACAGAAGCTCGGGAACGAGGGCGAAGAAGAGAAGGACGAGGATGAAATAGAACAGCCTGCCCGCAGCAAGGGTGCTGTCTCTGTGTCGTTCTTCTACAGTATATATATATATATATATATATATATATATATATATATATATATATATATATATATATATATATATATATATATATATACGGCGGACAGAGTAAGCGACGCCAGCCCCCTCCCCCCCACCCCCACTCGCAAACGAGTTGGTACGCCACTGCGAATGGGCTTTCAGATCGCTAGCATTCGAAATTTCCAATAATTCGAGAGGACGAATATCTAAAACACGACAAAGGCCAATAGTGCAACTTTGTTAGGGTGGTGTGCCTAAAACTTACGCTAAAGTCGTTACAGTAGGCTTTTCGTCAAAACTTTCACCGATATCCTATTTCAAAAGCCAGCGCATGTTTATCTTAAAGGCGATTATGCCATTTCCGCACGTCATTGCCACAGCAAAGACGGCTGGGAACAGACTGGGAAACTGTCGAACTGCTAGAAAAAAATAACCAGCACTCTGAGCTCAGACCTTAGAGTCAAGAGGTTCTTAGATACTTTAATGAGCCGCTGATCCTAAGAAAGGATGATAACTTGAAACACTAAAAAGAGCATCGAGCCGCACATTAACCAGGTATCGCCAAAATTGCTTCGCGATACCTTCCCATCCCTGCTATAGAGGTGCCCAGTGAGCGCATGTTTTCAACTGCCGGAAACATCGTAACGTTGCGGCGAGAGAGCCTGAAGCCTGGTCATGTTGAACAGTTTGTGTTCTCGCATGGCAATTTGTAGTCTTTCGGTAGCCGTCACTCACCGCGTTATGTTCTCGAAGAAATGAGCAAATTTCATTTCCGTGTTCTTTCTTTCAATTTTCAAAAAAATTTTGTATTCGATTCGATATTCGATATCTTTGGCCACTATTCGGCACTATTCGATTCGAATTCGATTCGACATGACATTTCCCTATTCGCACACCCCTGCTTTATTCTTGTCTCTTCGCTCTCCTCAATTTTTCTTTACCCGCGTGGTGAGAAAGTTGAGCAGGCGAGGGGAGAACCGGTTATGGAGAGGAGGACTGCCACGTCTTCTTTGCTTGCTTTGGTTGGGCACTGTCTCCTGCCACCCGGGGGTACGAGCGCTTGCGAGCGTCTAGAAAGCGTACAAAATCCTTTTGTGTTCGACAGCTAGGTACCTAGGGAGAGAATCTCTAGGGATTTTCGATGGTGGCGCCGTCGCATCTTGGCGGAGCTTTCTGGAACGCCTCGCCCGATCGGTGTCGGTGTCGGCTGTGCGCGTTCGTCACTTGTCCGACTTGTCTTTGCGCCGACGACAATGACCGCGAGTCATGCAGCACATGCAGCTTTCGTCTTGACAACGTAGTCCGTGAACGGGTGTCCCGTAGCGACTTCGTCGTGACTGCCTCAGAGAACGTCTAGTACTGCCTTGCTTGATTGACGGACGTCGAGGGCGAAACAGAGCGAAGGTGCAGCAATGCGCTGCCTTGCCACAACAAGTAAGTAGCGATCTCTGTTATTTCGAGTTCTGCTTCGCTAGTCTGAAATGTCGGCGTACCTGTTACATTTACATATCAGAGAGCGTGATCATATAGCTATGCTGCCGTTCTTACGTTGCGGATACGGAGCGTGATAAACATTTCGAACTGCGGCACGAGAGGCTCAGCCCGATCGCTGCGCGAGCAGAAAGAAGTTTTCTGCGAAAGAACCGATCGTGGTGTTTTCATGCACTACAGCCGCTACAGTTCGACATGGTTAACTTGCACGAACTCTTCCAATGTTCGGCTTTGCGTAATTGATAACTGCTACTATTATTATCTCATCAACTAATAGGAACAGTTTCTTCGCGCATAAAAGAAGCCTGATTGCCATGTGAAAGAACACATGGCTCTCACTTTTGTGGCAATTTCGCAAGTGTTCAGGTTTGAATGTCGAATTTGCTACATTATGAAGTGTCATCACGCTCCATGTTTCCAAGGGATTGCAGCTGCTTGCAAGAGGAAGCAGGCGCTCTTCGTTCGCTAGTTTGATACAAGTGCCCACAGTTCACGCAGACAGCACTTCAACGTGTTTAGCGCGCTCGCATTTGGTGTGTTTGTAGAAAGCCTTCTACTAATTGTAAGCTGAATTGTAAGCGTACTGCAGGAAAATATAAACTGAAAGACGAGAAGCGTTCACTTTCTTTGTACAGCGTATCTCATGTGCCTGCTTAGCTGCGCTTCAGTAAGGTTATGCACCATGTATGGTTATAAGGATTGTGAAAGTGATACATTTAAAGTAGTTGCAATAAAAAAACAAATGTAAATGAAAAAGGTATGACTATATACAGCATGATATATGCATCTTTATTTAAGGCATGAACAGCAAGAATGAGGTTAGCTCAAGCAACCACTTTGCAAAAGGCCAATGGGTGCACAGTCCAGCAGCCTTACGCTTCCTCGAAGACCCTTGTGTAACATTGCTTGTCACTCTCACAGTCAAACTTGCATATTGAATGAAAATGTGGTAGGCTAGACTGCTCTTCTGCTGCTATATGCTACAATATCTGCTATATGCTACAATAACATGGCAAACATGCTTTCTGTGTCCCCCGAATATAGGATTACAGCAAAATGCAAGGGTGCAGCTGCCACTCTGGTGCAGTAGCGGTACTGTCCATAATGCACCATCCTTTCATAATAGTCCGAAGGTACTATCCTACACATGGTGTTATCGACACTTGCTCAAAGCACAACCAAGGTCTATTGAGAATGTAATTAAGTTGTACCTTCACATCCACACTTGATGTTGAAAAATTTCTTTTTGCCTACCTACAGTAAAAGCCCGACAAGCGCCCCCTCCTTTTTTCTGGATATTTGAAATATCTACAAATGGGAGCCGAGCAAGTGCCCCCCTCTGCCTCCCGCCCTTTTACACCTGCTTCATTCAGTGTTTGTTATTCACTTGACAAGGGCTAATAATGACAGCGAATGCATGCCTATTCAAAAAGCATTTCATTAGAAGCACGTGCGGCTCTTCCACCTCCATATTGAATTTTGATCCGTGGCCGAGCAAGGGCCACCCCTCCAATCTTGTCCGATTATCTTTCACCGTGGGAGTGGTGCTTGCTCCGGATTTTACGGTATTCAGTTAAAACTCGATTCTAACGAAGTGATGAGGGACACTTGAATGATTTCATTAAATCAGGAAGTTCGTAAAATCGAGATGGGGATTTTTTGGCTCTTTAAAATCTAAAATTGTAACATATAACAACAAGTTACCAGGCCATTGCTCTCGCGATTAATCTGATTGCTGCCCAGGTGAAAAGTCCGTGAGGCCGGCCTGAGGGTGGCTCTGACATGAGGCTCCCTTGTCGCCTTTGTCCAGGTGATGCAAGCCAGAAAGACCATTACGTGAAGCAATGGTGGGCGAACATATACGTGGAGAACGAACGAAGTGATTGTGCGAGCAGGCCAAGGCAGAAAGTTGCAAGGAGACTATTAGTGCCACGAAACCACCCACCGCCGCCTGCAGCATCATCCGGTACGTAAGAACGCTACTGACGGCTGAGTCCATTGCTCCGTGCATGGGCACAGTGGAGCGTCCAGCCTGATCAAACTAAAGCTATAGGGCTAAAGCGTTAGAGTGCACGCTCGAAGAAAAACCCATCTCTGCAAAATAAATGGAAATCACCACTTTTTACGCAGTTATTTCCAAGAAAACTTTGTTAAGTCGGGTTTTGTGGCCGAGCTAATTCATTAATTTCAGCCCTATGGGTATTTGCTGGGAAATCACCAAATACTTTGTGAGATCAGAACTCCATAAAATTGTGTTTGCTCGATCGGTTTTAACTGAATTTCATTTCCTTAGGAAGCTACACATTACTTATATGTCTCTGCCCTACTCACAGACTATTTTAAGCTGTCCCATGGGCGTGTGATGAATTTAAATGTCACGAACCATTCTTGGCAATCAGGAAAGTTACCTGAAGTATTGTAGGTGAGCGAAATCATTGTAAACATGCAGGAACTTTCTTTCTGTCCAATACTTCGTCATTGAGGACCATTGCAGCTATGTGCTGTCAGATGCAGCTGCAGTGCGTTGCAGTGTTCAGACAGGCACGTTGAATCTGTTCCATGGTCAGTGACCCTGGGATCAATAAACTGTTATGAGTCACTGTATGGTACTGATGATTGCCTTTAATTTTCCATTTCATAAAAGTCAGCTGGAATGATATAGGTGAGTGAATCATTGCGGAAATGCAGGAATTTCCTCTTCTGTCCAATACTTCATGATTGAGAGTCATTGCAGTCGCAATGCGATGGCAGTGTTGGAAGCAGCTTTGAATCCTTGTCCAGTCTTCCCGTTAAGGTCTTTGTAAAAATGTTCAACTCTCTGGCATTTGGAAAAGCCCTCAGCTAATTGTGCCTTCAGTAAAAAAAATAAGGAAAGTGAACCAAAGCAGACAGGTATAATTGGTCTAGAAAGTGTTCATTTGTACCACTGGCATAGCCAGAGGCATATCCCCTTTGGTGTTGCACAGCTTTTCGTGCTTTCCTTCCGTCTGACTTTCTCAGGACCACAGACAAATATGATCGTCACGACCCATAAATGTCTCTTCGATCACGGCCAGTACCCTAAGAGCCTTGGAGATTTCTCGTTCATGATAAGTACGACGTCTCCTACTTTTACTACAAGCAGTGCCATTGATGTGGTGAGCTGATTGTAGCTGTAAATATATTCCTTGTGCCATCTCTTCCAGAAGGCATCAAGGCATGCTTTTCTTTGCCTCCAACGTCTTTGTAGTTCATCT
>NC_051177.1:71840345-71910616 GCF_013339695.2 Rhipicephalus sanguineus | reverse complement strand
CCCTGAACCCAGAATAACTGGCTATGCCCCTTCTTAATTTTTCGTGCAATAAGCTCCCCCTTGTCGATATCTCCACAAGCTTAAGCTGCAGTATGGTTAAAGGGGCACTAAAGGCAGATACGTGGATAGTCGAAATAGCGTTCCAGAAACCTCGTAGTGCTTGTTACGTGCCAAGGAAATTCTTGGTCTGAAAGAAAACCACGTTTTAGTTGTCCGCATACCGTTAGCGCAATTCAAACCACCCGCCTCCGAGAACGGCCTTCTGACGTAACATTAGCCATGGCCGCACTGCCCGACAGCCGGCGCAACGGATCAAGGGGTTGTAGTGGAGCACAGCCCGGCAAAGGGGGAACCTGCATCGTTCACAGGGGTAACGTCAAGTTCTTTTGCACCTGACTCATACTGAAATGCAAGAAAATTAATTTTATGTTGTCTTGTAATGCAACAAAATGCTCTTTGTTGTCATGGGCCATTTGAGTATTTGTGATTAATTGTACTGAAGCCATACTACGTCATCAGGCTTGTGTTCCAGAATATCCTACTGGTGGCGCAAATTCTTTCCTTAGTTTCTCTGTTACTAGAGCACTGCTGCATACAATATCGACGTTTTAGAAGTTCTCAAGCATTGACCTATCATACGGACATACAAGGTTATTTGCCTTTACGCTTATTTTATCCCTTGCCTGAATAATATCACCCCGATGACATAAATGGTAACGATAGTATTTCGAGATGGTTATGACCAGGCACCATCGAGAGCAGAAACAATCCACAAAAGGTACCGTCTGTAAACAGCATCGCGGTGCCTTCTTTGCAAACAAACACACGACCATAACCCACGGAAAGACATTATCAAGATGGTTCTACCGTGCGCACTCCGTTGAGAGAGAGAGAAAAAAAGAAACACAGAAGCACAAGCTACGCAGCTTGCACGGCAGTGCACGCTAAGATTGTTTTCGCCACCGCCGAGGCCTTATAGGCTTCATTTATGCTTTTACCTAGATAAAGGTGAACTCGCGACGAATGCGATAGCAGCCCTCGAGCTTGCTTGGCATGCGAAGCGAAGACGTCGTTGTTGTGGCCGTGCAGTATTTACGTTCTCAGAGGTTCTTTATTTGCTTTGTGTTTTTATGCACACAAGCTAACACAGGAAGGCCAACATACCCTAATCGCGTAGGCGCATAGGAGATGTCTGTGTGTGCGTTTACCCGCGGGAGAAACACTTCCTGCAATGACTGGTTAGCAAGAGGACTAACGAGTGCGAAAACTAATGCATACATACATACATACATACATACATACATACATACATACATACATACATACATACATACATACATACATACATACATACATACATACATACATACATACATACATACATACATGGCTAGGCAAACATACATTAAAATTGTATCGCGATGCGATACAAGATACTACAGCAATGATTTTATCCGATACGATACTTTCGCAAACTTATTATAGATCTATGTGATGTTGCAGAAAACGCCTATGTTTGCTTGTAAAAATGTTTGCTTCAAAACTGATTAACTGCGACCAGTTTTGTTTCATTTGAATGAAATGTCTGTTGGTGACAGCTAGCTCTTTGTGGACAGCGCCTTTTGTTTGGTGCTTTTGTAATTGATGGGAGTCGCTGCTTTGCTTGTCGACGAGCTAGGAAGTCCTAATCTAATTGCAAGAACTACAATAAGAATCCTCCGTACGATGGTGCAAATACCAGTGTGGAGTTTCGTCTTGTCCATGAACGTATTACCGCCTACGCAATACCGGATCAACGGATGGGTGCATAGCAGCAAACACTGGTAGCGACATCTTTTGTGACATATTGTGTAAACATTGAGGACATAAAACTGCAACGACTTTTCATATTCTTATCTGCCCCCGTAAATCGTTCTTTAGCGACATACTCACTAACGGGCAACCTTTTTAGAATTTTTCTTCGAGAGAAAATGTGCAGCCCGGAAACGTCTCCGACGTATAGTATAGTTGCGCAAAGCGTCGTAGGACATCACCGCTATTCGCACTATTGCCACTTAAAGGGACACTAAAATGAAACAACGAATCGCTTTAGATTGATAAATTGTACTCGGAGAACTCTAATGTCGTTAGTTTCACCATCATAGGTTTATCAATAGAGGAGAAAATCAAGGTCAAAATTTCATATTAAATTGCGGGCCGGCATCTCCGCGTGTGACGTCACGGATTTCAAAGTGTATACTTTTCGTATATTGGCGACACTTGCTCGACGAAACTTCCTGAAAGGACAATGCACATCATTTTTACTGCTTAGGTCGTCTATCTTGTCGAGAGCATGGCATAGAGATTGTCTCTGTGTGCTATACTTCGGACAGTCACACAGAACATGCCGAATTGTTTCTTCGTTGCCGCAGTGTTCACAGGCGGTGGTGTCGGCCATCCCTATGCGGAATGCTGAAGAAAGACTTTTACGCCATCGTCCGGACATAACGTCGCAGAAGAAGGCTTTACAAGCACTACTAGCCTTCCTGCGATCCACTGGCCTGTCAGAGCGCCTCTGAGCGGATCGCTCTTGTGTGTGTGTGGTTGTGATTGTTTTTTTTCTTATTATTTATTTTCTCTCTCTCGCTTTCAGCCCCCTATTCCCCAACCCCATGCAGGGTAGCATACCGGATACAAACTTCTGGTTAACCTCCCTGCCTTCCTCTACTCTTTCTCTCTCTCTCTTTACTGCTTAGGAACTACGAAGGACCTATTAGATGCCGTCAAAATGTACGACGTCATGGCGTCTGGTGCGGGAATTTCAAGGTCGCGTCGCCACCCGTACCTTTTTCTTGCGCGTTTTAAATGCGAAGCATTTCTTAGCGAACTTCTGCGACTTTGAGCGTATCTATCTATCTATCTATCTATCTATCCTATCTACTATCTATCTATCTATCTATCTATCTATCTATCTATCTGATCTATCTATCTATCTATCTACTATCTATCATCTATCTATCTATCTATCTATCTATCTATCTATCTATATATCTATCTCTATATCTATCTATCTATCCGCCTACGACTTTGCGCTCTCCTGGCCGTTTCGTTAATCGGATGTATACCAAAGTTGGTGTGTCATAACATGGCCTTATTAGGAACATAAATGGCAGGTCATATCATGAAAATCATGACACGCATGTCATGAACAGCATGATTTACATTCCACGGCCTTTGGGCTCCCTGGCCGTTCCGTTAATCGGATGTATACCTAAATTGGTTTGTCATAACATGGCCTTATCACGAACATAACTGACACGTCATATCATGAAAATCATGACACGCATGTCATGAACAGCATGATTTACATTCCACGGCGTTTGGGCTCCCTGGCCGTTCCGTTAAACGGATGTAACCAAAATTGGTGTGTCATAACATGGCCTTATCACGAACATAAATGACAGTCATATCATGAAAATCATGACACGCATGTCATGAACAGCATGATTTACATTCCACGGCCTTTGGGCTCTTGCGCCGTTCCGTTAATGTCATATATACCAAAATTGGTACGGCGTGAAAGAGTTCATGACGAACATATGACAGGTCCTAACAGCAAATCATGACGCGCATGTCATGTGCAGCATGATTTACATGACATGGTCTCGGGGCGCTCGCGGCCGTTTAAATGAAGGGATACATACGAAAACTGGTATGACGAGACATTCTGTATGACGAACATAACTGACACGTGGTAAGATGATAATCATGACATGCATGAAATGTACGACATGATTTACATGCCATGCTCATGGCGCACTCGCGGCCGTTTCGCTACATTGATATACACCAAAATTGGTATTGTGCGATGTGACTGTATGATGAACATTAGTGACAGGTGGTAACTGAAAAACCATAATATTCTGTCATGTATGGCATGATTTACATGCTCTATCATGGTGCACTCGCGGCCACTTCGCTCCTTTGATATACACCAAAATTGGTATTGCGCGATGTGACTGTATGACGAACATAAATGAGAGGTCTTAACATGCGAATCATGTTATGCATGTCATGTACGGTATGATTTACATGCCACTGTCATGGTGCGCTTCCGGCCGTTTGGTTAACGTAATATATACCAAAATTGGTATGGCATGACACGAGTGCGTGATGAACATAAACGACAGGTCATGCATTTGTATACCAGAATATGCGTTTCATTGGCATGGTGTACAATACACTAGATTGTGCATGCATGCGTGCATGGCAAACATGCGATATATGGTGGACTAGATGCCATGGCATGAATGATTTCATTTGGCTCAAAGACAAACAATGCGATGTATGCAGCTCTTTGCTGGCTGCTTCGCATTACATCGATTCCCACAGTTCGTGGGATCTGCCGAATTTTTTTCACTTACCAAGTGTCTTCATCCGACAAGCGTGGCGATTTTTGAATTGTAACAGAGTAGTTTACTAATATGAGAAAAATCGTTTTTCTCTTTAGTGTCCCTTTAACGCTCTGATTATCTAGTGATTAGTAAAAGTAAAACAATTAAATGGGACCTAAAAAAAAGAAGTAAGTAAAATGTCTAAGTAAAAGAGTAAGTATATAAATAAAATAGAGAGACGATTCTGTATCATGCACTCACAGGGAATAAGTATAGGTAGAGACACAATACAGACGTCACCCATAATAGCTTTGACAATTAAGCATAACAGTAATAATTGTTGGAATTTTACGTCTCAAAACCGCGACATGATTATGAGGGACGCCGTAGTGGAGAGCTCCGGAAATTTTGGCTATCTGGTTTTCTTCAAAGTGCACCTAAATCTAAGTACACAGGACTCTGGCATTTTGCATCTATCGAAATGCGACCGCCGCGGCCGAGATTCGATCCCGCGACCTTCGGGTCAGTAGTAGAGCACCATGACCACTAGACCACCGTAGAGGGTAACAATTAAGAATGAAATATCTTCAACTCACCTGCTAAGGTAAGACAATAGAAAATTCAGAGACTACGAAAAATAGCCTGGCTCACTGGGACGTTCATAGAGTAACAGAGCATTTGGTAAAACAATGTTTCTAGAATCCCCTTTCTGTCTATTATTTTAATGCAAACTCAATTTCGCTATTTCGCTAAGCAGCAAGCAGAATTTCTGGTACTCTATACTCCAGGCACGCCCAGATTACTATACGTTTGTCGTCGAAATCGCCTTGGCACAACAGTAACACTAAAAGAAATCTAAATGTGCAAAGTGTAGCAGTGTAAAAAAAAAACAGCACAGTTGTGCAAAAAGGACGCAGACAGTTAAAAGTAAGAATAAAGCCGAGAGTTTATTTTGGCTGTACGTTACAACAGACATATTGCCGTAACCAGACCGGGGAAAAAAACAGCACAGAGGCCTAGACAATGCATGGGACGCAAAAGAAGGACAAGAAAGTATTTGTGCCATCAGTTAAATCATGATTTTAAAAACTATTTGAATAAAGATAGCAGGAAGAAAAATATACCGTACGCCAAGATATTTTCTGTTACGCAAATGCTTGCTTTATTAGATCTAGCATCGGTACCGGTCGAGCTATAGTTGTTACAATGTTATTTGCATATAAGTCAATCTCATAGCATGTAAGTCAACGTGACACTCACGAGTTCCTTCAAATCGCTGATGTGCGTAGGCCACGAGATGCAAAGCAAAACCATTCTTGCATTGTTCTGACGCAAGAGAAACTTCGATATAACGGAATCAAAATTGGCGCGATAGACGTGGCACGCATTGGAGCACGCGGCACTGGACAGTGGCTAAGGGCAACTGTCATGGCACTGATAAAATTAAAGGAAGAAAAAAAATCAAGAAAACAAACGGTCGGCTGGGCGTAGACGTTCGCGCGCTTGTTTTTGTCGAGGTGGCGCTCGCGCCAACTCCTGACTCTGTTACACCAGTAGGGAATCGCAGACATCATCGCCTGCCCTCGCTGGAGAACTCTGGCTGGCAGAAAGATAAAGGGGTGTCACTGTCTTTAGTTTTATTCGGGCTGATTAGGGGCAGCAGTGTCAATTTGAGAAACGGGGTTCAGCCAACGATTACTGCTTCGCAAAGTCGTGTTGCGATAGCGCTGCAGTATTTTGTATCTTAAGATACACGATACATTATTTAATGTATCGGAAATGCAGATACTGATACGCGTCTTGAGGGACGTATCGCGCTACAGATACAAGATACCCAAAGAGTATCTTAGATAGTATAAAATACATGTATCTTCGATGCTGCCCACATACATACTACATACATACATACATACATACATACATACATACATACATACATACATACATACATAATACATCATACATACATACATACATACATATACATACATACATACATACATACATACATACATACATACATACATCGTTTCTGTCTCTTGACAAGTTACTGTATTATGCGGGCAGGAAGCCATTTGCCGGTGGGTGAATTCAACCATGAGTAAATTGCTTCGTTCACAACACCCGAGATTCTCGAAGGTCGACTAGTTCAAACCCCATGGCGCCGCCTCTGCTGCGATTAATCGACTCACGGATGTTTACAGACAGTACGGCTTTCTAGTAACTGAGGCAAAATTGAATGGTATGCGTTATGCTTTACGGCGACCGCGAGGTTGCGTTCCCAATACCACCAAAATGTGCCGGAATTGGAGTTGCGCGCAATCGGGTAATTTAGATAGAAAGTTGTCATGATGTTGGCATGAGCGGACTGTTTCTCGCCTAGCCACAGTGCTCTAGTTGCCGCAGCAGTAGCTACGTTTCCATCAATTCGGCGCGAGTGAGCTTAGAATGAGTTTTGTTGGCGAATGACAGTCTCTGTCTGTTCTAACGAGTTAATCGAACTTAAAGGCATACATGACGGCGGGATACGGATCCAGGTATTTTTTTCTCAAAGGGGAATCTTTTTGAAATGGTTGCTGATCACGATGAGGATAATGCCACGGATTCTTGCTATCGGCATTAATACATTTAATCGCGTTCCGGGGAGCGTTCCAAAGCCATAGCGACAGGGAATAAAGGCTACGTGAACTTTTTATTTTAATTTTTTTTAAACGTGCCATCTGCATGTCACTGCGCACAAGAACTTCAAGGTAGTTAGGGTTAGGTCAGGGCATTCACACAACCGCCCTAGATCCGCACGTGCATAAGGGTAGGGAACAGCTGTTCGGGAACAAGTGACACCGGCCTTATCTGTCTGAAAATAAAAAAAAACATAAAAGAACACGAGTGTTCGCGGAGTGTGCTCAACCGGTGAAGCAAGGGCGGTGCAGGCTAGGAGGGCGAAAATAAAGGCAATGAATCTGGCGACGGAAAGCTGTGTAGTACCGAGGAAATGCCGAGAGAGAGAGAGACACGCAGGGCGGAAGGAAGGGCTGTAGTATCCATAGTACTTGCGAGTAGTGCGACGGGGACAAACAGGAAAAATGCTGACACTCGCGCATTCCGAGTCTCGCGTTTTAAGACTCGCTCCTATCTCTCTCATGCACGACTCGCTTGACGGCTGTTTGCGAAGATCGCGCAACGTTGGGTGGATAGACAACGACTGTAGCATATCAGGGACCGATATGGGGGCAAAAAAGAGAAAAAGAAAATAAAGAAAGATGTGCGCACTTAACTGCAACGTCTATAGGCACGTAGAATGCACGCACGGATCATTCAGCGAAGCCGTGTGCTCGCTTAGGAAATGCGAGGGAGATAACCTGCACACTCGAGTGAGAAGTGAAACTACACTTCGGCTCTGTCCTATCTTTGAGATAAGTTGCATAGTGAGATTTTATCGTTTCCTTAGCCGACAAGTACACCGAGAAACAAGGCTTAAACGAAACAGGGAAGGTCACATGCCAGGTACCGAGAATACGTGTGCATTCAAATAATAATAATAATATCTGGGGCTTAACGTCCCAGAACCACGATATGATTATGAGAGACGCCGTAGTGGAGGGCTCCGGAAATTTCGACCACCTGGGGTTCTTTAACGTGCACCTAAATTTAAGTACACGGGCCTCAAACATTTTCGCCTCCATCGAAAATGCAGCCGCCGCGGCCGGGATTCGATTCCGCACCTTCGGGTCAACGGTCGAGCGCCGTAACCACCAGACCACCGTGGCGGGCACGCGTGTGCGTTCAAAGGAAGGGTCTGCGCTTTGGGAGTGAGTTTAAAGCAGGCATGATTCTAAGAGATATTTCTAACTACCAATAAATTCTTTGTAGGTGCCGTGTCAGAAATCCACGTACATATGCAGACTATACCGGTATTAGAGAAGTGAGTTGGGCTAGTTGGTGCGTATTAACTGTGGACATATCTACTAGAGCGAAAAACACAAAGGACGAGGTAAAGACGGCAGACAGGACACAGCGCTAATGTCCTGTCTGCCGTCTTTACCTCGTCCTTTGTGTTTTTCGCGCTAGTAGATATGTCCACAGTTAAGACTGTGGACATGCTCCATGGTTTTCTTAAAATTTCAGTAATGGGAGGTACGTGAAAACCACCTTCTCACATAGGTTATTTACCCATGGAGGGGGACACAAAGTGAGACCGTCATTAACGCTGTCAACCGCCCAATTAATTAAGATTTAATAATTAACTTCGAAGTAGGTGACGTAAGCCAGCATATTTGTATTGAAATGTTGGAGGCCTCGCGTTTCTGCACAGTTTCATTTGGAAGAATTCTAGAACGCCGGTGCTCCGAGATATCCCGTTGCAAAGTTTAATTGAGAATCGGCAAAATGTTGCTCCCTGATGTGACGAGCAGTCACTGCTTGCTATCGCCAGCCGGTAGTAAAAGGGTAGCCGTTATCATCTTTGCCTATGCCTTCGACCTGTTGTCAGATTAAACGCCGCACGCACCTGCCGTGGCATAATCGGGGAGGAGCTTTACGCACTCCTCACTGTCTTGAATGCGTAATCATCCGAACCGCAATTAAACTTTGCAGCAGCATATCTCGACGCACGGACATGATAGCAGAATTCTTCCAAGCGACACTGTGCAGAAACACGAATGACTC
The DNA here is from genome assembly GCF_013339695.2 of Rhipicephalus sanguineus. Taxonomy (NCBI): domain Eukaryota; kingdom Metazoa; phylum Arthropoda; class Arachnida; order Ixodida; family Ixodidae; genus Rhipicephalus; species Rhipicephalus sanguineus. The sequence goes on along the minus strand of NC_051177.1, from coordinate 71,901,578 downwards.
CAACTTTTCAGTACAAACATGCCCGTTTACTGCAGTAACTGAACAGTTCGGTATTTAATCTTAGTTAATTAGGTGGCTGACAGCGATAATTATTGTCTCACTTTGTCTCCCCTGGTTACATAACTTATCTGCAAAGGTAGTTTCCGCGTACCTCCCACTGCTGAACTTTAAGAAAACCATAAAGCTTAATTTTGCACACCCGGCATTTATCTGAAGGCTTGTGTTCTTGAACACTGTTACAGATATGCTTGTCTCTCTCTCTCTCTCTTATGTAGTTAAAGATTGTTTGTTTGTTCCAAGCTGGAGTTTAGTGTTTCTGTTTGTTTTTTTGGTAAATTATTCGTTTTCTGTCGCTTATTTTTGGTTCGACCGCCTTTTCTTTCCCGATACCAGGTTTTTCTAAAGCAACACCCAGCAAGGGCGCGCTTTCCTGTAAAGGAAATGAAATCTTAAACGTTCTCATGAAGCTGAACCAACTCGGACGGGACAAATGAAACATCTCGTATCTTATGGCAGTCTTTAAAATGACTTGCACAATTCGTTGCGCAACAAGTGTCCGTTTCCTGGGCGTTACCATCGACAACAAGCTACTATGGCGACGTGCGGTTGATGGTATAGTCACTGCATCAGGGCAAAGGATCAACGCTCTTCGTCGCATGGCAGGGGTACGTTGGGGCAACAATCCTATGTCCATGCTTAAATTGAATGCTGCGCTCATAACAAGCCGCATTCTTTATCAGCTGCCGCTGATATCACCATCGCCGAGCCAGTTCGAACGCTTAGAGGCGGTGCACAGAAAGGGTCTCCGCTTGGCGATGGGAGTTCCTCAGGCGGCTTCAAACGAGAAGGTCACCAATGAAGCCGAGTCTCTTCCGCTCCGCCTTTTGGCGTCTCAGGCCTTATTGACGCAGCTGTCAAGACTGGGAGAATCCTTCGCAGGCACGGCGCTTCTCCGGCGGCTAAGAGCAAGAACTGGCTCACATTTTCACGCGGCGCTGAACACATTTCGATATTTAGGCTTGAAATTGCCGAAACGGCGCCCTATGGACCCGCCATGGTCTTTTGTGGATGTTGCCTGCAACTTCAGCGTACCCAAGCTACCAGCAAAACGCACCATTCCAGCCGCGGAAGCAAAGTTTCTTGTGCTGGACCACTTAAGTACCATGTACCAGGGCCACCTACAAGTGTACACCGACGGATCCGTGTGCACACAAACGGATAGCTGCGCAGCGGCTTTCTGCATACCCTGCCTTGGCGTGTCATGGTCGGGCCGCCTGGATCGTGTGGTTTCGTCCACAACGGTAGAAAGCGCTGCAATCACCGCGGCTTTGCGAAAATTGCGATCCTTTTCTGCACGAGATGTTGTAGTGCTGACGGACTCCAAGTCGGCGCTACAAAGACTGCATCGTGGCCTACCTCAAGAAAAGTTCACCAGGCAATCCCTGGCGCTAATTAAACACCTTATTGGTAAGAACTTCAATATAAAGTTTCAGTGGATCCCATCCCACGTTGGCATTGAAGGCAATGAAAAGGCTGATGCCCTTGCATGCGAAGTGCGGACATCTGTTCCAAAAGTAAGAACTCCTAAAAATTACCAGAACAACAAAGATGCGATACGCAATCATTTCAAAGCGATATACAAGTTTCCACACCAAGCATGTGTAATCCACGGACTTTCTCGTGAACAAGCAACGCTGTTGTACCGCACAAGAACCGGCTCCGCATACACCCCGGCTTGGTCATTCAAGACTGGGCGGTACGCTTCTCCGTTTTGTGGCTTCTGCGGTGACATCGGGGACATTGAACATTTTATTTGGCTTTGCCCACAGTTTGATGTGGAAAGAGCAGCGATGGTCCGCACCTTGCAAAAATGTTGTCATAGGCACCGGACATTTGAAGACGTCATTTTTCCTGAAGGGCCAGCGGCAACGAGGACAAGCGTGCAACGAATTTTGTTGGTCTACCTGCGAGACACTGGGCTGTTCAACACTTGGTGACATACCCCTACAATTCAGGAGATGCTCAGGCGGAACAATTGCCGGCCATGCAGGCCAGGCTAACCCCGCCTGCTGCAACATCACCACCACCACCACCACCACCACCACCACCACCACCACCACCACCATCTTTAAAATGACTTGGTATCGTCCATATGGAGACTTGAATTTATGCACCTGACTGGACGCAGTCGCATGAGTTTCCCTGGAGAGTGAACCGTTATTGGAAGAGCGATACGCTGGTCATTGCTTTATGAACCAGAAATGGCGGCACACGGGCGCTTTTTCACCGGATGAGCACTCATGATGTCAAAATCAGAATTTATCCCGGCTAGGCGTTACGTTTGAGATTGAGATTGAGATTTGAGATTTGTTTTATTTTCTGTACATACAACAGAAAAAACGAAGCAAAAGCAAAAGGCTACATAGCCTGACGGAGGCTTTTGCTCCGAAATACAGTCTGGCAAAAAAATAATAATAACATAAAAAATAAAAACTATTATAACATGTCATACACAACTTAGACACAATTAGAGAACATCATTTTATACAAATACAGTTTGCAATTTCTGATCAAACATATAACCATCACAAACATAAAAAGGAACAGGACAGTAAATAGTACTGAAGTACCTAAAAACACATCGTTATCGCAATATATGCAATACGTGACGTAAAGAAAGCGTCTGCAGATACACATTCCTAAGCAGCTTGAACAAACAAACAAAAACAAACAAACAAAAGGAGACAAAGAGTGTAACTGTACTCTAAGCAGTTGGGACACATAGAGTAATGAATAATCCAAATGTCGGTATTATGCGTATACAATGTCATTATAAAGGAGAATTTCCTTAAACTTATTTTTGGAAGTTTTCTTATTTAGGTCAACTACGTCATTCAGTTTGTTGAGGACACTCGGTATTTGATAATCAATATGTTGTTGACCATAGGTTGTTCTAATTTGCGGAGTTCTTATACTATGTGTACGGAGACAGCACTCAGCACATCGAGAAGAATCGTACATGGGGTATAGTTTATTATTTTGGATATACAATAATAACTTATAATAATATATTTGGTTTGCTTGTAATATGAGATATTTAGAGAATAACGGACGTGCGCTAAGTCCTTGCGGTTGACCGTAATATCCCTCGAACATTCGTAGTACCTTCTTTTGAAGTGTAAGTAATGTCTTATAGTTTTGTGCTGTCGTTGTTCCCCAACACAAGACACAATAACTTAGCCTGGAATATAACAGTGTATAATATAATGCTTTCTTTAGCCAAAGTGGTAATAATGGACATAGTTTGTACATACATCCAACACTTCTACTTAGATCTGCTGCCAATTTATTTATATGTTCATTCCAGGAAAGGTCTTCCTGGAACCACACACCTAAGAATTTCTGTACCTTGACTTGTTCTAAGGTCTGACCCTCAAAGGAGACTTTTGGCTTTATATTCCGTGGCTTATTGACGGGCGCAAACAACATATATTTAGTTTTACTCGTGTTTAGCCGCAACTTATTTACTTTAAGCCAGCAAAACAACTTATTTAGATATGCGTTTACAGTCCTTTCAAGTTCAGAGATCGAGGAACCAGCAAAAAAAATATTAGTGTCGTCAGCATACATGATTAATTTAGGAGAATCCGGAATGTCACACAAGTCATTTACATAAACTATAAACAATAAAGGACCAAGTATCGATCCTTGTGGGACACCTTTGTTGACCCTCGCACGGGGAGATGTCTCTTGATTAATAGCGACATACTGATAGCGGCCTGTTAAATAATTTTGAATTAACCTATTGGCAACTCCACGGACACCGTAGTTATTAAGTTTTTCTAAAAGAACACTATGGTGCACGGTGTCGAACGCTTTGCGGAAATCAACAAAAAGTCCAAGCGTATATAGCTTTTCCTCAAAATTGGTTAGGATCTCGTTTTTTATATTAAGTAATGCAAGCTCGGTGGATTTACATTTTTGAAAGCCAAATTGGGCATCACTTATTACATTGTACTTCGCAAAAAAAATTTTTTATGCCACTTATGAGCCCAGATTCTGTGCGTTGCGAAATCGCGGCACCAGGCTATAGAATAAAGAACGAATCGCGCGCGCCAGATTGTTGCAAGCATACTAACACACTCATTCAGAAGCACCTCGATGCTGAGTACCATTCGTTGATACATTCCTGGCTCCTATTCGCAAGGCTACGTAGATTAATGGAGACGGCACTGGTTTGAATGACATGAAACGCAAAAACGTCCATGCCTTTCGCGCAAGAGATTGAAAATGCAAATTAACCTTTATTGAACCTTCACAGCAACTCTTTATTTTCATGGTCTGTGTAGCGACCAGATAAGCGTTCCTTAACGAAGTTATTTGTGCGTTCTTTTCGTTTTGTTTTCTTCTTCTTCTTCTTTTTTTTTTTTGTCTTCGCATGTTACTCTTAACGTTGATCAGAGGGCTTGTCACGGGCTGATGAGGCAAAAACAAAAAGAAAGAAGGGCAAAATATAGATGTATAGATATATACAGGTATGACAAGAGTGACAAGCATATAGAAAATGCCCGCATTAACCGGTCTAGCAATGTCGAAGGTCAAGTGCGTCACATCAACAGGATGAAAAGACGTCACGTCACGTGCATCGTGCGGACCCTACCGCTAATAGCGAAATCAGCATGAATCACTACAACCCAGCAAGCAGTGTGAGTGAGTCAGAAGTACGGTACGTTGTGGCAGCTGCATCACAATTATGCGATAAATAATATAGAAACCATGTCGGGATTGTAATGATCATTCACAACCCTCGCCCGCTCTATGCTATCCTCCATTACCGCGACAGCGGCAGCTGCGGTGACTGTGGCATGACTGCGGCAGCCAGGAAGGATTCCATATCATTGCTCGTACGTTGCGTCGACACGCTGCAGCTTGTATGTCGCAATTGACAAGATCGCTTGTGCATGACGCGACTTCCCTCTTTGTATGTGTAGATCTTCTCGTGGCTTCGACCACCAATTGTCGCCGATGCATGGGACGGCGCCACGGTACACGATTCGTACATTGGCCTCCGTTGCTCAATACAGTCACCGGCGAATGCATTAGACACTTGGGCCGGCGATTGGTCGCCATATAGTTCGAAGAACGAACCGATACACAAGAGCCGAAGTGTCGTAATCATGCCGTGTACGTAGTGTCTGTTGTTATCTCTGACGACGAATCGAGACTCTTATATATATAGATAGACTGGGCGTGTGAGAATGAGAGAGAATGAGAATAATGGGTCGTGCCACGTTCGGAACACGTGACCATGTATATACTAGAAGGATATAGGCCGTTCATCGCTGTCGTCCAAGGTGTATATGGACATGGTGATAATATGAGGCGGCAGAAGGCTGCCCATAGTCTCACTTTTCAGTTAAAACACAATGCTTAAAAAATACAGTAATCTGTATTAGCTAACTAGCATAGAAATTAGCATTACCAGAACAACAAAAGCCGTCTACAACATAGACACAGTGTCTAGGACTCTAGGCGTCTTTTCTACTCGTACCAAAGGAAATTTGTGCGCTGTTTAGCCGATATCGATTCGCAATTCCAGCTCACCTAGTTCAGTACACTAATACTGCTGAATAATAAAGAAAGGTAAAAATGACTAGGACAAGATTATAATTAACGTTTACCTCGATATACTATGACACCTTCATTCAATCAGTACTGGTTACTGTGATAGTTACAGGAGAGCGTGAGCAAGATACTTGATAACTCCAAAAAATCGTATTCTTTTGTAATCTTAACTTTGGTGGTCAGTGAAAGCCCTCATTTTGTTATTCTAACAATGCGTTTACCTGAAATGACGGTGTTCCATTGTACCATCAACTATGATAGAGGCAAAGTGTCTTCCACTACTTTCTTAAAAATCGCAAAAATTCATGTGTTGAATGAGTCGGCACAAATTACGATAATCTAAGTAATAAGTAAGGTATACAGGTAGCCCAAGCTCAAATGCTCACGAATAGACACTACTTGTGCGCACGAGAAGCAAAGTGTGCATGGTTAAGGGCCTTTGTAAGCCTATACCTCTAACGAAAAATATAATTCTGTATTTCACTCGGCATCATTCAGGTGACTGGAACACAGCATATCATTCGCAACCCGCGAGCAACGACAATGAAGACGTTGCATGCCGGAAGTGAAAGTGCTGTTGCCTATTTAAAGGTCTAGTGGCACAAGCATGTAGTGGTACAATGAAGACATATCGTTGGCGTTTTCCACTCTACGCTCACTTGTAGCGCATCTCTGAAGCGGGTCACCCAGGCAACCTTTCAACTCTTCTCATGGCGTGGTGGTTGACAAAAAATTGCGTATATTGAAAAAAAAACAAAAAAAAAACAAACAAGACCCGTAAAGGCACTTTGTGTCAAGCCACTATTGCACAAACCATGTTAGCCAACTTGTCTTGCCTGTTGATTTTGCTTTAAGTTTACACAAATTATGGGCGTTTGCATACTTAATGAATGTAAGGATTTCTTCGAAGCAGGTATTAACTTGACGCGTCTCTCGGGTTCGGCTAAAATAGCCAAATATCGATGAGCATTACCCATCGGCTCTCATAATATATCTTCACAAACCTGTAGAGTGGACCCGACTTCGCAGAGAGATATGGAATTCAACGGGGCTTGTTGCTGAGCTAGTTGGTTCATTACTTGAGAAAAATTGACAAGGCGCAGTAAGGACGGGGACGAAGAGAAGACACGAACTGACAAACACGGGCGCTAACTTCGAGCCGTTTAATAACAAAAACCACGCCAATTAATATATGCTGAGAGTATATAAATCGGCGTGGTTTCTTGTTAATAAACAGTTGGAAGTTACCGCCCGTGTTTGTCAGTTCGTGTCTTCTCTTCATCCCCGTCCTTTTTGCGCCTTGCCAATTTCTCTAAAGAGATATATAGAGGCTTCAAGCGATGAACAGTTGTCGAACAAGTCACTGCTACAGGCAGAGGGAAACGGTACGCCGTCACGAAGACAACTCCCCTTGAAAACAGCGGTATTCTTTGATAAACTGCTGATGATTTCCTCAGTGAAGATCATGTTGCCCAGGGCTATAGTCAAGATTCATATTTCACTCAGTACACGTTTACTGCGTGTGCGTGTCACTGACGCCGTGCAGCCACGTCGAAAAGTATTCTTGTTACGTCATTCTCCACTAAATGTCTCGTTCAAGCTCGCGCTCGCCGGAAAGTCGCTGAGGTAAGCTTACGAGCGACCTCTGTCTGCCTCTTCGTGTGACGGCGATTCAGTCGAGAGAGCGCCTCTACGCTGCGGTGTGTATCTGCGCCGCGTGCGTTGTTCTCTATATGGCGGCGTGATGAGAAACGCGCCACGCCGGCCGCGCTTCCTGCGCTTCCGTGCCGTCCGCCGGCGCTGTCGTGAGCCCAGCGCGCCACTTCCGCGCGGGTGTCTACACGGGAACCGGTGGACTCAGCTCGGCGGTGCGTCTGCACGCTCCAGTTAGATCCGTTCGGTGGAACTGACGGCGACATACTCCAGCCTGGCGTATCGTATCCGGAGTTCACGCGGTGAAGATTTACGTATATATGCGTGATACAACGAGGGAGAAGCAGCGGAGTACTGCAAGGATATACTGACCTGTGCAACGGCTGACTGTCTCGTGAATAAATCAATAAGTAAGCCGCCAAAACGAATACGGACAAAGGGATTGGTTGACGGCTTAGCTGAGAGACGCAGTGGTACAGCGGTTACACACGGTACTCAAGCGCTGACCGGAAGGTCGCGGGTTCGATCCCGGCCACGCGGTTGCATTTCGGTGGAGGCGAAATGCCAAAGACCCGTGTACGTAGATTTAGGTGCACGTTAATGAACCCCGGGTGGTCGAAATTTCTAGCGCTCTCCGCTGCGGTTTGCCTCATAAGTGGTTTCGGCACGTAAAATTTCAGCAATTATTATTACAGCTTAGCTGAATAACGATGACAAAGTGGATTTGCAGCTGAACAGGGACAGGTGGACGGGTTACAAGATGACTCAAGTAATGTTGCTGTTCATATGAGGTTGGCATTACTTTCGGATCAGCACATTCTTCGCGACGGCGAGGGCTACTGTGGCGTTGTAGAAGTAAGCGCTGGAAATAAGATACTCGCCGGGCAGTTGGAGTCATGGCACAAGATCAACGTCGAGACGATGAGCGCGACGACGGAGCCATTTATATTTCAATACTGGTGCCAATGCCGCTGTTCGAAGGTGTTTTCGAGGTCTCGATATTGCTTTTTATCCTGTCTTCCGTCAAAAGAAGGCACAGGCTGATTGCCGGGGTCCGCTGCTTTCTTTTCCGATGAAGATGTCGCCAATGGAAAAACGGTGGCTCGAAGATTTGAAACGAACGTGCAGTAGGCTCCGGAACGACGTTGTTGACAGTTATACAGTTGATTGAAGACTTCAAGCAGTGTTTCACTGTGCGTTTCGTTGGAGTTGCTGAGGTGAAGTGGCGGATCTCGACTTTGCGTGTGAACTTGTCAATCCGTGAACACGCAACGTGATCACCCTGTGCGTGAAGCCAACTAGATCGGGGGTGTCGATCTGAGGCCGCGTTCCTGATTCCTCCCTTTATCGGATAATACATTCAGCGCACGTCCATTGGCTGATCCGACGCGAGAAGTTACGAAAGTAGCATCGAGGCGGACACTGCAGTCAGCGTTGCTATGCTACGTCGGTAGGTGTTAACAGCGCACGCGGCTTGCAAGGACCTAGACAGCATGGACAGCAGAAGGGTTTCCTCATCCATTCTCGAACCGTTCACTCAACGATCGCTCGTCACCATATCGCGTTTGGTCTTACGTCAGGCGAGCGTGAAAGTGCTGCTGGTGGCGGTTGGTGCTGCAGCTGACACTTCATTTAGAGGTGCTGGAAGAATGGTCATAGGAAAGCAAGCGAATCCGTGTCTTGGAAAAAAATATGGCAGTCTGGAAATTGTCGTTCAGTGTTGTACAAGAATCTTCGTGTCACCTGCGGATGGAGGATGAGTGTGCGCTGTCGTGGATTCGAACGTGGATGTGACGTCGTTGTCAGTGGACCGCTGACGTATACATCATAGAACAGCCCATAGCCTGGCGCTCTGCTTCAACAAGCAAGCTTCATCGTGTGGAACGTTCCTTGGGAGGCACCTAGAAGATGTGCCTGGAAGTCGTGAATGTGGTGGGGGGTTTATTCTTCGTGCTTAAATTACATAACGGCAGGCTTTATAGGAGTATGCAGCAACATACTGTGGAAATTGTTTCTCTAACTTTATCCGTATATCTGCTTTTAAATATGCTTGTGGACCGTGACGTAAAAGAAGGAGGGCAACCCTGTGCCTGGCTTGCATAGGCACACGGAGCTACAATCACGCGACCATATAAGGGCAGAGTGAATGTGGGCTGAATGTTATACTAAACATGCACCGATGGTGCATGGGCAAAGCACTCGGTGAGCAAAGCTCACTGAGTGCAGTGAACGTTTGCTTGAAGTCGCCAAAGAGACGGCATTGCATAAAATAACTTATTTGACCGTTTCGTGAGTGTCACAGAAGTGATACCATCATAAGCACGATTATATCTTATAGCTTGCATTGCCAGTTACAAGGAAGGAAAGAAGGAACAGGAGGAATAGTAAAGGCAGGGATGTTAACCAGTGGATGTTAACCAAACCGTTATGCTACCCTTCACGGGGGAAGGGATAGGGGAGCTTGGAAGTTAGAGGTAGAGCTCCCTACCCCTTTCCTACATTCCATCTCTCTCTCTCTCTCTCTAGAGGTAGAGAGAAAGAGAGATGGAAAGAGGGAGAGGGGGAGCACATACGCACCAAGTCACACTCCTTCACGATATCGCCATTCGTCTATAACCACCGTTGCAAGTCTCTTGTATTCAAGAATTTGAGCAATGCCTTCGTTGCCTGTTACAAAGGATATTTACAGCTGTATAGGAAGGCTGAGAGGTAGAACACAATACGCAAAATACAGGGGAAAGATAAGCAGCTCGGTTCCGCACAGAGAAAAGCTGCTAACGCCTCTCTCGCTTTAATTAGGAAGTCCTCATGTGATCGATTCTTATGTTGCAGTCCTTTGACACTTATTTTCCATGGAGTGTTTTTCTGCTATCTACCTATGTAACATTTTTGACTCTCCGGCCTGCTAAGAGTACACTTCTTTCTTTCTTTCCTTCTTTCTTTCTTTCTTTCTTTCTTCTTTCTTTCTTTCTTCTCTTCTCTCTTCTTCTTTCTTCTTCTTTCTCTCTTTCTTTCTTTCTTTCTTTCTTTCTTTCTTCTTCTTTCTTCTTTTTTCTTCTTTCTTTCTTATTTCTTTCTTTCTTCTCGTTTGACGAGATAACGTGGTCTCGCGACGACCGAAGTGCGAGTAAAGTGCTGATATGTATACGTCGTGACCTAACGTTCGTGAGGCATGACGTGGCCTCTCATGCTTCAAATGAATATATATGCCTCACGGTGAAGCACAAACGGCGTTCACTCTCAATAATCGGTGGATATATCCCCCCCAGAAGCCGTGCGGACTGCACTCACCTCTTATCTGTGCTCCAAGCTTGCCAGGTCCACATGTATTGATTGGTGATTTCAACGCACACCATCCCATGTGGGGCTCAGCTTCAATGAACACCCGTGGCAGGGACATTGCGGCATCTTCTACTAAATCAGGGCCTGCTGTCCATCAACGATGGATCGCCCAACTTTTCTTCAGTGGCGGCATCGTACAGCAGCTGTCTGGACGTTTGTTCGTGTCTAGGGCTCTCCTGCCAACCACCTCCTGGTGTGTAGACATGGAAACACACGGAAGTGACCATCTGCCGACATACATTCAACTGAAAGCATTCCGCCGTTCGGCTCCTCTTTCAGTGCGAAGCGTGGAATGGCAAGCATTCCAAAGCTCTGTGGACACCCAGTGTACCAACATCCAATCTTTCTCTGAAATAGAGAGTGTCATCGCATCAGCCCTAAGTGCAAATACGAGGCGTGTCACTGTACCACAATCAAGATCGCAGATTGATGCACAATACGAACACCTTCGTGCAATCCGTCGTCGTGCAGAGAGAAAGTACAGGAGGACGAGATCACCATCAGACTTGTCTGCATCTCGCCGAGCACTACGACATATATTACGACACTTAGATAAACTCGACAGACAACGGTGGAGGACATTTTGTGGATCTCTGGACCCCAGAAAGCCTCTGTCGCGAATATGGCAAGTTGTTCGGAGCCTTCAGACACCTACGCAGCAGTTGTCTCCTTTCCGAGCTGTCGCACTAAAGCAAGGCCGAAGTGAAGTAGAAGTAGCAGAAGATTATTGTCAATTACTGGTAGGCACTTCCTCCTCACCGGTATCGCTTTCATACTGCGCCTCACCACCATCTTCTGACGATCGCCTCGACTTGCCGTTCACTATGCACGAACTCGACGCTGCGATTGCCGCCTCCCGACGCTCGTCTGCGCCAGGGCCTGATGGGATCACCTATTCGGCTCTCTGTCACCTTGGCCAGGAGGCGCGGAAAGTTCTTTTATCTTTCTACAATTCTACGTGGGACACGGCAACAGTCCCAGACAGCTGGAAGTGCAGTCGCATAGCGGCCTTACTGAAACCAGGCAAGTGCTTGCACGAACTTTCTTCGTATAGGCAAATTGCCCTAGCCAGTTGTGTCGGCAAAGTAATGGAACGCATGGTGCTGACGAGACTGGAATGGCTATTGGAGAACAATGTCATCTTGCCAGATTTTATGCATGGCTTCCGAAGGGGTCGATCGTCAATAGACGGCGTCGTTGACCTAGTTTCATCGGTAGAAAAAGAAAAACAACGTCGAAGATTAGTAGGCGCAATTTTTTTGGATATTAAAGGCGCCTACGATAACGTCCTTCATGAGGCCATTCTTGATGCGCTTGAAGACATCGGCGTAGGAGGCCGCCTTCACGCGTGGATAGTCAGCTATCTTAATGGACGTACCATTTTCATGTCGACACCTGATGGTGACACGGGCCGGCACCACGTTAGCCGTGGAGTTCCACAAGGCGCGGTCCTCAGCCCCATACTTTTCAACATCACCCTCATTGGTCTTGCGACTGAGCTCCCTAACGTCGTTAAAGTCAGCGCCTACGCTGACGATATATGCATATGGGCATCTGGAGCAACGCGTCCGCAACTGCGAGCAAGACTTCAACACGCCACATCAGTAACGTCAAAGTACTTGCGCCGTCAAGGCCTGCAACTCTCAACAACGAAGTGTGCTGCATTGGCATTTACAAAGAAATCAATGACGCGGTACCCGATCTTCGCTGACGGAGCAGTGATTCCTGCTGTCACGCACTACCGATACCTAGGTGTCGTCATTGATCGCAGCCTATCTTGGACGAAGCATGTCGCTGCGCTACGGACCAAACTTGTTAGTTTTGTAGACGTTCTTCGAGTTGTAGCAGGACTAAGATGGGGCCCCTCTTAGAAGAGTCTCCTGCAGTTGTACCAGGCATTGTTCGTTGGCTATTTACGGTACAGTGCACCTGTGCTCTCGAGTATGCGTGCAACATGCATCCGTACTTTGGAGAGCCTTCAAGCGCGAGCGCTGCGAACGTGCCTAGGGCTACCAAGGTGTACAACAACCTCTGGCACCATAGAGGAATCACGTACATGCCCTATAGAGGTTTACTTGTCGTGTGAGCCCCTTCGAGTCCACCTTCGACTGCTGACTCGACACGCAAACCATCCCTTGTCTTCGCTCCAGAGAGATCGACCAGGCTGCACCTACTCAAGATGCCTCGATACACACAGGCACGTCATCCCTTCTGACTTTACACCAGTCATCATCCCCACAGTGCCACCGTGGACGCTGAACAGGCCACTGGTGTCCCTTCAAATACCCGGGATTACAAAGAAGCGTCGTGTTCCTTGTGCTGCGCTCAAACAACTCACCTTGGCATATTTGACTCAACGATATGACGACACTCTGCACATATACACCGATGGATCTGTGACTCCGTGCGCTTCGACTGCGGCCTTTGTGATCCCTCATCTGGGTACCTCCCGGCAGTACAAATTAGATCACAGGTCGTCTTCAACAGCTGCAGAACTTGTTGCGATACGGGAAGCTTGCCAATTCGTGTCCAGACAATCACCACGTAAATGGACGATACTATCAGACGCAAAATCAGCATTACAAGCTATTGACTCTTGCTCAAGAAGGGGACAATATTATGCACTAGCTTTAGAAATCATTGACGCATTCGACCGTGCGCAGAAGATCGGTCACTCAGTTACATTGCAATGGATTCCTGGACACTGTGGATTGGCAGGCAACGAGCTTGCTGATGCTGAAGCAAGAGCTGCTGTCTCTAACACCCCCACCGACGTGAAAGTACCGTATACGCGAGGTGACGTGAACTCTTTATTGAGATTGCTCATGCGAGAGTGCATAACCACTTATTGGTCTCAGCCAGACCATCGATACAGGCGTCTGCGGGAAATAGATCCGGCAATGACTTTTCGCCTCCCGGCTAGAATGAACCGAGGCAACGCCAGTTTGCTGCACCGGATTCGTCTGGGAGTTGCATTCACTCGCCGCTATGCATACCTCATCCGCCGTGCGGCCAGCCCGAACTGTGAACGATGCCACGTACATGAAACAACAGCACATATATTTTGTGACTGCCCACTTTACGTGTCGCAACGTAATACACTTGCTTCAACGTTGGCAGGAATAGGTGTGGCAACACTAAGCGAGACGGGTATTTTGTCAGCTATGTGCGACCATACAAAGTCACCAACTGCTATCAAGGCTGTGATAGATTTTCTCAAGAGCACAGAACTGGACACAAGACTATAGCGAAACCACTAAGTCACGTGGTTATTGTAATATTGTATATACGCATAACTCTTTCCTCTCCCCATCATCACCCCTCATCACTCCTTTTTTCCCCTTTCCCTTTTCCCCTGTGCAGAGTAGCAGGCTAGAGCGCACTAGCTCAGGCCGACCTCTCTGCCCTTCAAATAAATTCTCTCTCTCTCTCTGCACATCGAGGTTTTTTTTAGTATTGCCTCACAACGTGTGGCTTATCGGTACCACGATCACCGCGAATTGGTACAAATAGGTACGCGCGTTTTTTTGACTGACACGTGCGTAAAGTGGAAGCCGCCGACGAACGGTTTCCACGCGTACCGACTCGCAGCGCTGGGTAAGCTGTCATCGCTTAGCAACTCAGCTTATATAGCATCGGAAACGTCAAGTCTGGATCACCCTTCTCTAGAACGCTGCCGCCGCCCGCAGCTGCTACTTCGCGTTAGCTACAAGCATCTGTTCATTCTTGGATCATAGCACAAGGACACAGCATGCGTTATGACCATGTTTGATGCCATTACGGCGTCGGCCTCTGCATACTTTTGCAAGAAAGTGGCGGCTAAAGCCAAGCATGATTCGGACTGTACGATTGTGGTATGCAGCTCGCTTTTATAGCGCACGCAGCGCTAAACTTCGGACATTTGTTTGATTTAGCGCTGTGTCTGCATCGTTCGTTTCAGTCCTTGTTCTTATTGTGAGCTATATAAGTAAACATGAATTACCAACATGCCAGGCATACGCACTTTCAAGTGGTATGTAGCCCGAAGGCGCAGTAAATGTGCCGGACCGAGCTCTGGAAGCGAACGGTCGGTGCCCCGCAAGCCCCCGCGAAAGTGCGAACATAAAAACTCGCGCGAAAAAGAGATGCCGAGCGAGCAACCGAGCGCGTTTTCTCTCTTTCACTGATAGCGCCGCGCGGTTAAAGCCACGCTCTCGCACCGACGTTGCGGAGTTGTCGCTCGCAGTCGTCGTCACACACACATATCGCGCCGACCTTTTTCCCACCCTCAGCATCCTTTCACCACGCAGCCGGTGTGTGCGCCAACGCGTGTGCCGCTCGCTTCGCTGCAGAACGCCCGAGTGTCGGCGTAATATAGGCTACACGCGCGCAGTACTCGCCTCGCGCTTCCTTCGCTGAAGCGCTTCGTCACTTTCGGAGCGTTGTCCTCTGAAAGCGCTGAAAGGCTCATTCGCGGTGGTCTGCGTTCGCCTGATGGACTTCCAGTCTGCGTTGGACGCCGGTGGAGTTTAGTGCGTCATCTCAGTCTGACGTTGCGCCGTGCTCCCTCGAGGTCTGCAATAATTAGCGTCGCTTCTTCCCCACGACCATTATCGCCACTGTCATCTTAGTTCACTGTCGGCTGCGCCTGCTGCTGATAGAAAGGTGACGCACAGCGCGGGAGCGACAGCTGGTGACTCGAACGCGATCGAAGGTGAGTTATGTTACCATAAGTTATCAGTTATCATGTTAGTGATGTAGTTGTAGCGCGAAATTAATCAATCATATTTTCGGGTTTTACGTGACAAAGCCACAATTTGGTTACGGGGCACCTCGCAGTGGGGGACGCCGGATTAACTTCTACCGCCTGTAATTCTTTAACGCCATCATATATGTTGCAACAAAGGTAACAAGGGCGGGTTTTTTTTTTCTGCTCTTTTTTGCTTTTTCTTTTATCCACCATTGAAATGCGGCCACTGGGGCCGAAAATCAAACCTGCGCTCTGGCGCTTAGCAACACAGCACCTTAGCCGCTAAGCCGTGTACAACGACGGGAGGCTATAATGACAGAGTCGTCTAACAACTTGATAGATAATGCGAATGTATGATGACTATTAAGATGTAGCCTCTCAGAGTTATTCTGTGCATGTTTGGCCGGCTGACCCATTTAAAAAAAATTCCACGCCTATTGTGAATATAAACGTGCGTAGTTTAGAGCAATTCCAATGTTCTGGTAATTATTCGCACTATGTCATATCATGTTGAGTACCGAGTACGTTAAAACATAATACGTATCATTTCTAAATGCCTCTTAACACGAAATACATCTTAGTTCTAGTAGTATTGGCAGTTATTATAAATTATACCATTTTTCTGCAAACGCGAAAGCGGGGATGTCACATTTCATGATGCTGCCGTTATTGTAAACCACTGAAACCAATCTGGAAGGTAGGAGAAGGTTACAGCACGTTCTTTCTTTCTTTCTTTCTTTCTTTCTTTCTTTCTTTCTTTCTTTCTTTCTTTCTTTCTTTCTTTCTTTCTTTCTTTCTTTCTTTCTTTCTTTCTTTCTTTCTTTCTTTCTTCCTTTCTTTCTTTCTTTCTTTCTTTCTTTCTTTCTTTCTTTCTTTCTTTCTTTCTTTCTTTCTTTCTCTCTCACTCACTCACTCACTCACTCACTCACTCACTCACTCACTCACTCACTCACTCACTCACTCACTCACTCACTCACTCACTCACTCACTCACTCACACTCACTCACTCACTCACTCACAGCCAACTACGAAACTTTTCTTCACGTTGGTGAAGCTTTGAAGCGAGATAGCTAGCCGCATTATTAAAGAAAAGTTGTTGAAATAGGCAAACAAATGCTCTCGCGTTTAAAGAACATACATAAGCTTTAGCTTGCGCGCTGACACATAACCGTCAGAAGAGAAAGCAATTCGGTAACTATGAATGGAAGTGAGAGTGAATAGGAGTGTCACGGGTCGCTTTTGCGGTCATCGCCTTCAGGCACCTTCTGCTTCTCGCTCAAGAGACCACGACCTCTTCACGCAACTTGATTTGTTGGCTCTACGTGGACGCTTGGACCACGCATTTTCTGGCCTTTGAAAGACTTTCATATTCGGCCATTTTCTCACAGACTCCCGGCCTGTTCCGTTCTCTTATACATCCGTTTATGTAGCAAGACGGAGGTAGGCAGTATATCGGATAATCTATTACTCTATTCGCTTAGTATGTTATCTCTGGCGCAAGATGCGGAAAATGAAAAGAGCGTAGGGAAAAGACTCTGGAGCACCTAGTACGAGCTATTTATCAACGAGTCAAAGGCATAGAATGAGGGTTTCTGAGCGGGGGCGATATAGTTAAAGCGTGCCGTGCGAACTTATCACGCAAGTTGTTTGTCAAAAGAAAAAGGAATCTGCGGAAACTTGGCTGGTGTTGTTTAAGTAATGCTCCCCTTGCTCATCCCCGTCGTCTTTGATGGAGCTGCTGTCCTGCTCCCTGATTGGTCAGCATGGTTGAGCAACGTCACTTCGCTGACTATCGCGGGGTGTTGAGTAGATGGCCAGGGTTATTTTTTATTGACCACCTACAGTTCGGTTACTAATCGTCTACATGTACAATGTCTCGCAATTATCAGATCTATTTTCCAATTACTGAAGCGTTACGTTACGGACACTATTTTGCTCCGATTTTCGCCGGGGCACCCGCCGAAGAGTAATTACGCATTAAGGAAGTGCATTTCTGAGGCATTCAGGGTGATTTTATTTCTCTACGTCGACGCATTTCTGCGGAAATGCAAAGTTAACCTTCCCTGCGGCTGTATACCTGTGGCGTCCATATAGTCTTTCTAACACACTTTTCCAACCTACGCAATCTTCACCCTATGCCGCATGTTTTGGTTAGAAATGATAACACCAGTTATTATGCTCATGAACAGCATTTGATAAGCAACGTGTGCAACAATAAAAAGAAAATGTTATGTCAAGTAACCGAATTTCACGCGGTGCTTTTTGTCCAACCTCATCAGTTGGGATTCGAGTTAAGCGGCGAAATATGGGGGATAGGGAATCGAACTTCGACCAACTTCTTAAAAACCTTGCAAAAACCTTGCAAACACAGGCCTCTAACGAACTACTGGCTTACGAATATGATCGAATTAGAACAGATATTTGGTCATTCGTATAGTGTAATCGCTGTTTGTGTTTTTAGATCGCGACAATGTTTGTCTCACACAGCACTTACCGACAAGGCAGGTTGACCACTCACTGATGAATAAAATTATAGCTGCAAATGTTGAAATTGGAAAAAAAAAGATCAGCAACAATAAAAAAGAAGCTTGTTTCACGCGGAACTATGTCAAAATTATATATATTGTCCCCGAAAGAAATCAGAAGTACCACAAAGGACGAACTTGACCTTCAACCACGACGCTGGTTTAGCAGGAAATAATAATAATATCAGGTGTTCTACGTGCAAGAACCACGATATGATTATGAGGCATACCGTAGTGGAATGTTCCGGAAATTTTGACCATCTGGTGTTCTTTAACGTGCACCGACATCGAACAGGACACGGGCCTCTAGCATTTTGCATTCATCGAAATGCGACCGCCGCGGCCAAGATCAAACCCGCGACTTTCGGGTAAGCCGCCGACTACTGTAATGACTGTACAACCGAGGCGGACAAAATTTAGCAGGAGAAAGTAAAACTAAGTTGCTAAGTAGCTTGTATTTGTATCTTTATAGGCAACTTATTTCTTAGTTTCGCCTCGTGGCAATATTAATAACTAGATGAGGAAGAAGGCACACTTCGTTCATTTTGCTTCTTCTTCTCTTCCTACCTTTTTTCACTGTTATTCGGGTCTCCCGGTGTATATAAGGGAAGTGCATGGTACGGCCGCTTTTGTAATCTACCGGAGAAAACTGCTGCCCTTGAAAGACAGCAACCCGTATATATGGGTTTGCTGCTACGCCTTTGCGCTTTATTATTTGCCTGCAATCGCGAAACGACTGCCGACGCGTAAATGGGCTTTTTCCTAGCTGCGTAATCTTTACTGCTCTGGAATTCAAGCGCTGCATGAAGTTGTAAACTGCATGTATTATACCGCCACGAGGGGACGCAAACAAGCTTGGAGGAAGTTATGACACACGCTGTACAAAAGGTACAGTTCTCTGTGTTTGTCGAAAGAATGAGTCGAGCACCGATAGACCGGAGGAGAGTGGGCGGACGGAAAGATCAACAAAGAACAGACAGGCACAAAGTACCAAGGACCTATAAATGGTTGGACGAGAAGTCGTACAAAGGTGGACGTCATGTCAGGCAGTTGCACAAACAGTCAAGTGCTTCTGGTCGCATAGACGGACGCAGCAGCATACGTACAGTAGGACACACAAATCGACGATCGGATAGACCAGTATTAAAATGCCGATAAGGAGGACAAAGGGTGTGTGTGTATGTGTGTGTGGGGGGGGGGGGGGGGGGGGGGCTAGTATACATAGAGTAGCCTACAGATAGGTGTAGCCAGATGTGACTGGTTTGTATGATCTCCATGGTTTGGGTTATGATGTGTTGCTACCGTTCAAGTTACTGTACGCTAACGCGCCTTTTAGTAAACAAAAGACGACGAATGCCATAGTTTTCCGCTGTCTCTATTATTTGGGGCGGGCAGGTCAGGTTCACGATCATGCTGTTACAAAAAAAGTAAAAATGTAAAAGTGGCGCTGCAGAATTTAAAAAAGAAAACAACGATGGACTGGGCACGGCGTGTGCTGCACGAGTTGCGCCTTGTAGCCACCGCTCACAAACAAGGTGCACATGCCCGGAATAAATTTAAACTGTGATCACGTGAAATTCGATTCATGAGTGTTTTCGGTGCTACTTCTGTTTTGCGAAAGTCAGTGTGTATTACAATGGTACACTTCGAAAAAAGAAACAAAAGGCAGAATGTGGATGTTCGAAAGAAGCACCGGTTATAGCACAATACTATGACAGCTGAAGTATCTCTTTCCAACGATGCAGCTGACAGCTAATTTCGCACACGCTCACTACAGACTGAGAACATTTTATTATCACAGAGATGGGAGAAACGATCAACAAAAGGGTTGGTTAGTTGGCTGTCTAGCTGGTTGAAGGTTAAAGTGCTTGCCTCATTTGCGCCTCAGCAAAAGGAAGCTAAACTTACAACTAATCATGGCTTACAAACAATGCATTTTTAGAGGACAAAGTGAAAGGCACCGCACAAACTGGATGTAATCAGTTAGCTATGCGAGATACCGCGCAGGCGATGCTGAGATAGCGAAACAGAAAGATATAACATCGACCTTCGAAAACAAACCGAACCTCGGAAGCAAAACTTGAACGGCGCTGATAATAAAAGACCTGCAATGCATGCTTTCGCAACCTCGTGTGTACAGGTCCGCGCCTGCATGTACGGCGCAATGAAAGGTGTCGATGCTCGCGGCTTATCTTTAGCTTTGCTGCAGCGTACTACATGTACACATAAGTGCGAGGACCTATGGACAGTATATAATCTAAACTGTTGCACATGAAAAGCGACAAGCGACGAGATGTAAACAACTGCCACAATGCCTGAGCAAATGGCTAACAAAAAGCATCAGATACTTCGTGTTACACATATTAATTGAAAAGTATCCTGCAGGACGAGTGCTACTTTTGTATTCGCAAGGCGTAACGTCGTGCGTTAATTTTTGCCGAAGCTTTGCACTTTTACGGATCAGAGTGGAAAAATAAAAAAGACCGACATCATTGTACTTTACTGAAGCTTTGCACTTTTACGGATCAGACTGAAAAAAAAAAAGAAAAGACCGGCATAATTGCAGTTAACTTGTACGTATGACAATTTGTCATTATTAGACTATTTTGTGGTTAGGGACGGAGTTCTTTTTTCTTTTTTTTTTTGCTCTGATCGCGTATCACATTTTACGATCGCATTCTTCTTCTCTGTTGAACTTGTTTTCGCGTTTTGCTCAATGGTATTATTTGGCTGTCAACTTGTGTCGCTTATTCATATTTTTCGTCTCTTGTTTTTTCCCCATTGTTTTTCTTTTTTTTTTAGAACTGTCTATTCGCATTTAACACCGGAGCTCTTTAAACTCAAGCTTAAGCCGTGCAGAGCGAACAAAATCTATCATCTTCATGATCGGCCTGTAGCTTCTAGCGCGTTGCTCGGCCGGCGCGCGCTATCTTCGTCCTCTTCTTGATCTTCTTCTTCGCTCCCAGAACACGTGCTCCGATTTGTCTGGCGTGGGATGCAATAACTCGGATGGTCGAGAGAACGAGTACAGAGAGAGAGAGATGAAGAGAGAGAGAGAAAGAAAAAGATAGAAAGAGAAAGTGAGAAATAGAGAGAGAGAGAGAAAGGCAAAAAGAATAAAAAAAGAGAGAAAAAAGATAGCAAGACAGAAAGAGAAAGAAAGAGAGAAGGGTAGAGAATCAAAGAACGAAAGAAAGAAAAGAAAGTAAAAGGTTGAAAGAAAGAGCAAGGGAGAGAAAGAAAGCATACCGGAATAGGGAGGTGAAAGTGAAGATTAAGAAGAGGAGGAGGAGAAAGGGTAGAGCATAGCATAGCCGTATACATAGTATATCAAGGGGTGGGAAAGGGAAGTGTGGGTGAGGAGGAGGTGGGGAAAGAGTGAAAACGTAGCATAGTCATATATAGTATAGTATAGCAAGGGGTGGGAAAGGGGGATGAGGGGGAGGAGAGGGAAAGGAGGAGGGGAGCGCCACAAGCTCCGCTCTTTCCTCAGTCTTCGCACCACAAAACATATAGATATCGGTTGATGCGTTTAGCTGGGCTGGTTGGTGCAGACTGAATGCTTCCATAATACTAACGAACGCACGCACAATGACTCTACAGAAAGACACCGGACTGCCGCTAGTAGCGGTTATCTGCCACGAATATATATAATATAGCGGTTGTCCTGCGTCTTTTTGTGTAGTATTTGTGCGTGTTCGCTAGTACTATGGAATCATTCAGATATGAGTACCGACGAATTGAAATGTGACATCATATATATGTGCGGAGCACTTCAGGGGCCCGGGCTGTCGTATGCTGTCGTATGCTGTCATCGCTTGGCGTAACGGAGGCAAAACCACGTATAAAAGTTGGAAAAAATGAAGAAGCAAGCGAGATACAGAAAGAGATAGAAAGAAAGGAAAAAATAGCAAGAAGAATAGAAATAAATAGAAATAAAGAGAGAAAAAAGTACAGGAAAAACTGGAAAAGAGAAAAAGATAGAGAGGAAAAAAGAAAGAGAAAACCGAAGAGAAACAAAGAAGGCTGCCCAGCTCGGCACTTCCTTCAGGCTTGGCACCACTAGTACTAAACTGCCTTAACTTTTTTTTTATTATAACGGCTGCTATGAGCAATTGTGGCGTTTTTTTTCGAAATGGGCTAAATCCAGAAACCGAAACTAGCTCAAATATTGCTCCATTGGCAAGTACATTCTCTCAACTTTCCTCTAAAAGAGAGATCGGAACAAAATGAGTCAAATACCAACAGCTACGTGTGCTCACAGATCCCGTTTCAAAACGAAATTGAGCCAGATCCATGCGCTGTATGGATCGAAATGAGTCAAATCCAGTATGCCGATAGTAGAGCGCTTCGGCGATCACGGGATTCGGCGAACGTGGAAGCCTCCGTGTGATTTCCCGCCTAGCCTGACTACTCTGCCTGTTTTCTGGGTGTTTGTGCAGTTTTTTTTTTTTTTGCCCTTTCGGAGCTGGATTATCATGGATTTTGATGGAAGTGAAGAGATCGGCGAGAGATCGGTCCCGAGACGTCGACGACATCGTGAACAGAAGCAATGTCGACGCCGACGAAGTAAGAATGTGCCACTGCCCGAATTTCAATAAAGTTTTTTCAAGAATACCGCATTGAATTCCATGTCTCAATTCGAAATGAGCCAAATCCAAGGTTATCATGCTAATAATGGCGAAATCCGCTGCATATTTTTAATTGATTGTGGCCAGAAACTTCCCTAGCCGACATGTAAAACATATCATAGATAGCTTGACAGCGTTGTATTTAGTTTGCATAGCAAATTTTTGCTTTTTTCTCAAATTCTCTTTGGATGGAATTTGACCCATTTCGAAAAAAAAACGCCTCAATTGGTCGGGATAGCCGCGTCATGCCGTTCCAAATTCGGCCGCTAAAGCTAATGTTGGCTCAGATATAAGCAGGGTGTCGGAACGAAATGTTTTTCGTTTCGGTTTTTGTTTCGTTCCACCGCAAAAAGTTCCGTTCCGTTTCTGTTCCGAAACGAAAAAAAAAAATGTTCCGTAACGGTTCGTAACGGTTTTTTTATGCAAAAATTTGAAGTTAGGTAATAAAAACATTGGATTTATGATACAGTTACTTGCCCTCCTCTTAATTAAGAAAGTGGGACAGGGGTAAAACACGTTCTTTCTACGTTCTTCAGAGGAGTGGAAGTAACTGTACCACGAATCCCTACCGACTAGCACAAACCAGTACTATACCCTGCAAAGTCATAGTATTTATTTTCTCAAAAGTCAATTACGACTATTTAGCGGGCTCAATGCTTTGTGTCAAGGGAGTAAGCACGGTCTCAAAAGCAGCACCTCATTGAGTGCACTCTCTGTGCGAGACCGCCGATCAGATAAAAAACGCCAGGCCTGCGCTGAAACCGCAGCACGGTCACAGCGAAAGCTGGAAGAGCGGCGTTTCTAGAGCCCGTTGTAAGCTCTCTTGGGGCTAAAATATAAGTACGCCATCCTGGTTCCATCCTGGAATTTTTTTTCTTATTTCTTTTTTTTTTCTTATTTCGAGCGATACCGGTTACGGACACCGGCGGCGGCGGCGGCGGCGGACAACTACGGCGCCAAAAACGGCCGGTGAAATGATCTCATAACAGCTTTCGCTGTAAAAAAAATTCCACAGCATATCCACGGGCTGAATGATGATGAGTGGGGCGAAGCTCTCGTACGGCAGGATCTTGGCGGCGGCGTCGCGCAGCTTCACGCCCAGTAAATCATCAACGACGTGAGATCGGGCCGGTTTATACTAAAGGGTCGATGAGAGTCATGGCGACTTGCAGCTCACTTTAATTTTACATGTACGCTGTGAATTTTGATTGTTTAATCACGCACAGGAGAAATCTCACCAGGCACTACCTTGGAGGTAAACAATGGCTGCTAATGGGGAATGAGAGACAGCAGAAGTCGGCTTTTAGCTAACACTTACACTTCTACTTCTACTAACGTTTCCTACTGGAACATGCCAATGGCTGCTAATGGGGAACGAGAGACCGAAGAAGTCGGCTTTTAGTTAACGCACACGCTGCGAATTTTTTATTGTTCAACAACGCACAGGAGAAATCTCCCACCGGCACCACCTTGGAGGTCAAGATCTGGTACTAGCGTTAAGACTGGTTACGCACTACGACGGGGACGAACGGGTGCCGCTTTAAGGAGCTTCGCCCCTAAAATTCGCCAGGCCTGTGCGGAACAGGCAGCTGGAACAGCGGCCTTTCTAGAGCCCGTTCTATACTCTCTTGGGGAAACTAATACAAGTACACATGCAAGGTACCCACTACGCCATAAATCATAATTTTTGTGAAGTTGGGAAGCACCCACTACGCCATTATTCCTCATTCTGCGGAGAAGCGACGTACCGGTTACACATATGTAAGGCATTATGTGCACTTTGCTGATGCGATGACTGATGACGATGAAGCACTATGGCTGAGCCCTCTGTAATGGGTTGGAAGCATTCAACAACTGACTCCTTGAGCAATTCGCATTGTGTGACGCCAGGTTGCTATTTTACTCTTCTGCCACGCTATATAACATACGTTAACACGATTCCTTGGCCGACATGACGCCTGTATAGAGTATTCTTACGGAGAAGTTACAAGCACTGTGGTGGAATACTCGACTGCCACGCACAGGGCGCTGGTTAAAATCCCATCCGATCCTAGAAATCTGTTTCTCATTTCATTTTTTCTTATTTCACGCGATAGCGGTTACGGACACCGGCGGCGGCGGACAACTATGGCGCCAAAATCGGCTGTTGTGATCGGCTGTTGTTGAAACAGCTTTCGCTGTAAGAAACTTCGGTGCCGACCATGCCGTCTCCACGCTGGCCTGCGTGACAGGCGCGCGAAAGTCCACTTGCGTTAATATAAACATCTCTGGTATCTACTGTTTTTCGTTTTTCGCACAATTTCAACATATCGTTGCTTTGGAATTCGTGCCTGAGGTACGCGCTAATACTGTACTCTGAGATGTGCATAATTGCTCACGTTGCACGACCTCATTTGTTCCGGATTGCCAAGTTTGCTCGTGAACCGAAAAACGATGGAAAAAATTTCGGTTTCACTCTGGAACGAAATAATAGATAAAGTTTCAGTTACGTTTTCGTTCCGGTCAAAAATATCGCTTTTTTTCGTTTTTCGTTTTTGGTTTTCGTTCCGTTCCGACACCCTGGATATAAGCGTTTCAGTCAAGGTTTACGCCGACGCTGGATACGAAAGTACTAGCATTAAGAAGCCCTATATTTCCGTATTTCAATCCGTGTGTACTCACAGTAAGCGTGCACATATCGCCCATGTATGGGCGATATAGTAAAGAAAATAATATATATAAAATCACGCGAAAGGAAGAGACACATGTTTATATTTCAAGCGCTAGGACGATCGTATCTGGCGGCAACCTCAGTGAGACAGATCGGCGGGGTAGCTGGTTTGGATTCATTCTTGATCTCAATGCGCACACTAAACGACGACAAAATGAATAATGCTCACTTGTAGTCTGCGCTCGTCCTTGCGTCTTCTTCGTTTGAATGTCATTTAGTGCGCGCATTTAGATCAACAATGAAGACAACCTTATTTTGATCGTCCCGGAACGCTTCTGTTCCGAGATTATATTTATCAAATTTGACAGTCGCACAACTAATTTTGTATTCAAGAGCGTGAATCATGGCACGGCGTGAAGTCATGAAGTTACGTCAACGTCAGGTAAAGGACAGCATGAAATAAAAAGAAGTCGAGTTTGCTCTCGTTTTTCACCAGCTGAGCCAGAGCGCAGCTGTCGTCAGCTTCGTTCAACTCGTAAACGGTGTGCCACACGCTGCAAGCGACGTCGCAAATGTGCCCGAGCTTAACGCTGTATTGAGGTCCACGCCCCTTCGTGCGATATTAACTGATTGTGAAACTTGACGACGCGTGTATTAGAACACAGCTACTATAGGAGAACTTAAACGAATTCAAGTTGATTTCAGATACGACCGCCTTAAAATTTCAGGGGTAGCCGTCATCAATTTCAAGTCTATGCCGTATTCGTGACAATAGGACAACTATAATTGATATGTTATGATAATTATGTGTTCGGTGACACTTATGTGTCACGAAAATTGGGTCCGCCAAATCGCGCGAACAGCATCTGCAACTCTTGCCCAGCTAGCATTGCGTTTCTATAAAATGAATGTTTAACTTTGAAAACTCTCTTTCTTGTTTCTAAGGTGCATTTCATTACACAGGGTTCATTAGATTTGCCGATAACGGTAGCGGTGTGCGTGCCATCCGTCCAACAATGTTGAAAAGTTCTTGAACAGGTAGTGTCGCTAGGGGGTGTAGCTAGGGAACAGTGGGTGGCCCTACCGGCATCCCCTGTTCAAGGGTTTTTCATCTCTTCAACCCTCCCTATCTTCCCCTAGAACTTCTTCCCAATGTGGATGTGCATCATCTGTTGCTCGACTGTCCCAAGCACACGACAAATCGACAGCGACTTGAACAGGAACTACACTTGCTGGACTCAGAGCGAGAGTTCTCACTGGCGAAAATACGAGGCCCATGGCCATCACGGATGAAGCACAAAGCAATGAAAGTGCTTCAAAGTTTTTTTTGTAGACACTTATATTTGGGATGAATATAGATGGCTTGCACTGACGTCATTGAAACAGCCACGTTGGGGCACCAACGTGGTGGGACGCGAACTTCGTGACGTCACGCTGTAGTGGTACCAGTACATCGCGTGCTGGTTCCTACGTTATGAATGCACAGAGACCCAATAACGTTCCGGCGACGTCGTTACCACACGGAAGCAGGTTAATCGCCATGTGATAATACTGCCGTCACGTCATCTAAGCTGCCATGTTGCAGCCATGTTGTGCCTCCATGACGTCACGTGCAAGCTATCAATTGAGTGAACTGCATTGAAAGTGTGCTCTGTTAAAACGAGAACTCTCGAACTCACCAGACGTATAGGACTGTATATATGTATATATATTATGCTTGTTTCTTAATTATTTTTATCCTAACAATTAAATGGAAAGGGGTAACTGTCGCCAAGAAATAGAGACAACAACTCTTACATTTGTTTTTATTTCAGTAAAAATGTGGATGCCCAACAAAGTTGTAGCTTACGGAATCGATACCTTACATTCGGCTACGAAAGTTACACGTGGCGCACGGAGAAACAGTATCGCATTCGAGAGCTGATCGCTCGATCGACTGCGCATCCGATGTATCACCGCTATATAGGGCACATTAATTTTGTGCAGCTCTCGATATACAAACTGTGGTCGCCGAAACGTAGCCGTGCCAGCTGTTACTGAGAGCGTCAATTCACGCTGCCGCGGTGATTTAGTTCACCAGCTGAAGCACAAGGGCTTTAGCACTTCGCGATGCATTCGATATTGCGAAGTGAAGAAAAGAAAAAAAAACAAAAGGACAGAGAAAGGATGGTAGCATATGTAGGGTTGCTGCGCAGTCACGCTGGGGACATGTGTCGAGTTGGGGTGTACAGTCGCAGCCGCTGCTGGCGCCAGCAAAGGGAGCTGTAAATCACGCCAGCCTTAACGTGTAAGCATCGAACTTTATTTTTAGACTGTGCTCGAGACGTCACGCGAATAGCATTTCACGAGTGCGCGCGCGCGAACCTCTATTCGTTTCTCTGTGTTAACGCGCGACTAAACTGATTTTAAGACGAGTAAACTATACGGAACTGTTGCGAAAAGAGTGTATTCTTCCATAGACTTCTGCGCAAGCGCAAAAGTCTGTAGTGTGAATGTGTGACGTGATTTTGACGGCTGGGCAAGCGAAGCTTGGGGTATGCGTGCCTGACATACGCGTGCCTTTCTTTCTTTTTATCGCATCGCGCAATGCTCCCTCGAAACTGTTTCCTTTTTCCATGCCGGGAATCGAACCTTCATCCACGTGCTTAGCAGCACAACACTTCAGTTGCTACAGACAACAACGACGGCCATGCGTTCATAACCAGGCAACAATGAAATGTGGCAACGACAAGTGACAAGTGGCCTCGATAAAATATGAGATTGCCATATCAGAAACGGGTGATCGCAGCCAAGCCCATGATCGAGAGAGCATCATTTATTGGAAAACGGCGCATACAAATACGCATAAGCGACCAGCGCACCTTCGATGTCTGCATTTCTTTGCGTTCGCCGGGGCCTGGTTTTTAGCGTACGACACCGCAACCGAAATCTGTGAATTATAAAAGCTTCGCTTGAACATGAAGCAGGTGTTCAGGCCGCATCTACCCGGCGCCTTGCGCGAGCGTGAGTACCGTCGACTCCACGGCAGCGGGTGCACAACAGATCTTAGGAAGACGACACGCCGCTTAATCTTTGTGGACGCGCTGTTACCTTATTGGTCTCTCCCGTAGCGGCCCTCCTTAGAGGCTCGCGCCTCGTCATTTATTTATTACCCTTTCATGCCGAGGTATGTGCACCTTGGCCGCGCGTACGGGCGTGCGCGGGTGCGCATGCTCGTGCGTAAATGTTTAGTTTTCTTTCTTTCCGGAACCGTCTCTCTCTTGCTGAACTTCTCTTCGTTCCTCTTTTCGTGCGGCGCAGCTGCACATTCCTCAGGCAACACTTCGTGCGAGGAGAGCAAGCAGCAGAAGGTATGAGAACGCGGCAAACCGTACAGCTGCTTACTTCTCCGGCTCATTCTGCTGCTGTTACTACTATCCGCGCGTCGTTTTTTTTTTTCTGTAGACATCTTTTATTTTTTTCTATACCATTCACGGCGTCTTCCTTACTTCGGCTTGACTCATTCCATTCATACTCTTTGTCCCTGCCGGCACACTCGCAGCCACTGTTTCATCCGTATGAGCTTTCCTGACGTACGTGTGATGCGATTTGCCTGGTGAAAGAGACAGGGCGTGCAAACACTGACACAAGTGAGAAGACAAGATACCACAAAGGCCGTATACTTCTCTCTTGCGTCCGTGTTTGCATGCCCTGTCTCTTTAACACGAATACCTATACCAACTAGCTCAGTTCTCTATTATTTAAGATTTGCCTGGTATTCGAGAAACTCCGCGTCAATGTTTTAACATTGGTGACTCTCCTGTGGCGTCCCTGATATCGCGATATCTCCGCACGTTTCGTTCCTTTGACAGCAGCTAGAGTAATCAAGTGTCGCTATAGTCGGGTTGCAACCTAAAAGTAAATAAAAGCTCCACCTACAACCATCACTGTCCCAGCAAGAGAGAATTTGCATAGACGTTTCTTCTAGTCACATTTGCTCATTTCAATGACGTCAAACAATCCTGGTGTTTTACAGAGAATGCTGTTGTGAGATCACAACAACAGTCGATTTTGGTGGCGTAGTTGTCCGCCGCCGCCGCCGGTGTCCGAAAGCGCTATCGCGATCAATAAGAAAAAAAAATTAGGACGGCTACGCACTATAAGGGTGCGAAGACTGGAAACAGCGGACCAGGAGGCCTTCCCCTCCTTCTTTCCCTCTGCTCACCCTCACATCACTCCTCCTCACCCTAATTTCTCTTTCCCAACCCCTTGCTGTACTTTAGTATATGGCTATGCTATGGTTTACCCTCGCCCCTCTTCCTTTCCCTCCTCCTCACCCTCGCTTTCCTTTCCTAATCCCTTGTTATACAAGAGAAAGAGAGAGAAAGAAAGCACAGTATAGCCATGTATAGTCTAGTCTATACTATACATAGCTATATTGTGCTTTCTTTCTCTCTCTTTCTACCTCTCTCTATTTTTTCTCTCTCTTTCTCTCTACATTTTCTCGCTCTCTCTCGCCCATAGCAACGCAATCATATGGTTCCCACGAATGTTTGTTCTGCTGTAATACTGTGTCTAGATAGCCGAGTGGTTATGACGCTCGCCTCCGGACCGTGGGTACCCGGGTTCGAATCCTGCCTCGCCAAGTAATTTTATTTCGTTTTTTTTTACTTCTTCTTATCTTCCTCTCCACTCCGCAACTCCTCTCCTCCTCCTTTCTTCCTCCTCTCCACTTCGCCTGGCAGAGTGTTTGCTTAACGCTCGCCTCCTCCTTCTCGGCTCCTTGCCTCAGCACTCCTCGTTTTACTAGGCTTTACTCTATCTTCCAACACAGGCTCGAACCTCCTTCAATCCGCCCTCTCCCTGTAATGTCCTCGCTTTCCCTCGCGCTTCCTGTACTCGGTAGTGGGCCTTTGCCAATTCCTACCGCCCGAGTAGTTTTAGGCGAACGACACACGGACCAAGCTTAGGCTTAAATAGATCCGCTGTTAAAAAATTGGGGGACGCTTAAGCTTCGCCTTTAAGAGTTGAACGCGATAGCGATATCCTCACCCTAGTGCGCACTTCGAGCACTACGAGTGTTTAACAGAATGCGCGCACTAAGGTGTGTGCCTTATGTAATGGGTAGCATGCTTTTAAACCAGGAGCAGTTATGCGCCAGAAACTTTTTCGAAGTTGCGATGCACCCACTACGTGGTCTTAAGCAACGTTTATAGAACCAGGTAAGTTGCAAAACTCCCCGCGTCAGCCAACCCGTCGCGCGGCGCCGGGACAGCTTCCGGTTTGGTGGCGCTGGTGGCGCAACAAGCTTCCGCTAGCAGATGAAAACGCGTAGTCTGCGTGGCAAGACGCCGGGGCAGCCGTTCAGAAAGGGCTCGGTTGTTTACTCACCGACTGTATATTATCAAGATTTGTCGTTGCGCTGCCGCTGCAATGTAAAACTGAGTAATATTCAGCAAAGTCAGTAAAGATATGGCTTTCAAGACTGTCCAAGATAAGTGACGCTTGATAGCATAGCATACGAGTCTGTCCATTACCCATAAGAAGTTAACTATATGGCGCATTCTCGTCGCGTAATTGTTTAGCTAAAGTGGCTGCTTGGGCGTGTTGGTACTTATATCTTTTCGTTTTGGACTGTGCGAGTATTGCGTGGTGTGAACGAATAATTCTTTGTTGTAAGTTAGCCCTGTTGTTTGTGTAATCCTTTTTCTGGTGCTCCGTAGTTTTTCGCGCTATTTTTTTTCGATAATTCTTCACTTTCACTTTCTTCAAGTGAGGAGATTTCACTCTACCGCGGCTGTCGTTACTTGTAATTATTGAGTGGTAAAATCGCCGTGTGTGTACTGCACGCCACAATTTCCGTCCTGCTACCGAAAGAAAAATTGTATTTATATTTCGCACGCAATGCAGAGAAACAATTTTTCAGATATTGCATGTATGGTGGGATACACACAAACGGCACAACTTATTTACAGTCTCAGGCATTAAACCTTATCAAGACAGCTCTAATTAACTGTAAAAAATTAATTCCAGCGCAATTTTAGTATCACTCAAATCAAGGCAAGTTCGGGAATATCTTTGAGACGCAATCTTTGAAGAGGCTCCTTTCCGCTGGCGATTTCAACCTTAATTCTTATCGTTGACCATGTGAGTGAAAGTCTTCAGAATGTCTTCCTCATGAAAGTGCATATCACATACAAGTGATATGTCGGACAGTTTCTTGTCCTCACGAGGAATGACGCAATCCCACGTCGTTCGCTGGTCAAGGTCACGCGGAGCACAAATAGATTACCAACCGTCTCATATTTCTCGGGACTGTCCCGACTATTCATACAGCGTTGCGAGCCGTCCTTGTTGGGACAGCTATATGTCCTGGATTTATTGCATACCGTCCAGTTAGAACTTTTTATGTGGTCCAACGCGCACGCCCGACAACGCGCGTCACGCTCCAGAACACAAAGTTCTCACGAATAGCACGCACGAAGCAATGTTGCGGTGGCTAGCGGTGGCTGCGAAGGGCTTCAATTACGTTGTCTGAACTTCTCTGCGAAACGCGACAACTTTTACGGGTACATTCTCCAGCAAGAGGAAGTGTTGCGAGCAGCACGTAGCCAGCTGAAGAGGCCGAAACAATAGACACCCCCGCCCCCACCCGTCCCGACTCCCTTCATTGAAGAGTTGGTAACCCTAGGCACAAAATAAATGTCGTGGTGTCTCGGAACACAACATGTCGGCATGGTGAAGACACGCAGCATATCCGAAGCACAACAGAAAACGCCAAGCTGTTCACGCAGAAAGCAGCCTCCACGGATACATGACGCGACGCGCCGCAACGCCGGCTGAAGAGAGCGGAGTGAGTGAATCCTGTTGCGACAGCAGTGCCACATCTGTCGCTGATGGCGGCGGCGCCGCGCAACATCGCTCAGTTTTGCAACTGACCTGGTTCTATAAACGTTGGTCTTAAGGGAATACGCGCAGTAATGCCTTTTGTAATGGGTGGCTGGCTTTAACCCCCAAGTCGTTATGATATTTACATGGTGTGACGCCCGTTGGCAATGTATGCTTGTACCACGCAATATTACTGCGATATTAC
This sequence comes from Rhipicephalus sanguineus, assembly GCF_013339695.2. Taxonomy (NCBI): domain Eukaryota; kingdom Metazoa; phylum Arthropoda; class Arachnida; order Ixodida; family Ixodidae; genus Rhipicephalus; species Rhipicephalus sanguineus. Next base: position 71,869,351 of record NC_051177.1, on the reverse strand, counting down.
ATCTCGTACTGTGACACCCCTATACAGGACGCATATTTTTGGGAAGCATGAAAGTTACTTTCACTGCAGCTCCAAGCAGATGCGTGGCTGTGTGGTAGAACACCTGCTTGCCACGCAGGGTTCGATTCTCACTCGGACCCAACATTTTTATTATTTATTTTATTTGCAGCCTTTTCGATTTTTCGGTCACGCACAAGATGATGATTTTTCGCTCACAACCAACAGCACCGGCGCCGACGCTATCGCGTTAAAATCCACCGTCGAGCGGGATTTGAACCCAGGCACACTGCGTGGCAATCGAATAGTCTACCACAGAGCCACGCCGGTGCTTGAAACTCCTTCGCAAAAAGACCCTATACATGCGTCATGTCGCGCAAGGAATCGCGTTAACAGGTGTAATATAGCGTGGTAGAAGGTTGAAATTACACTATGGGCGTCCCACAATGCGAATTGCGTAACGAGTTGATGGTTTAAAGCTTCCCACCCATGACGGCCAGCGCAAACGGAAAACGGAGCACGAACTCGCTACCGTTCCCACCGATTACACATTGCTCGGCCATAATTCATCATCAGCCACAGCAACAACAAAGTGCACATAATGCCTTACATAGTAGTGGGCACCTTGCTTCTCCGCAGATTGAATAATGACACTATAGTGCGTGCTTTCCTCCTTCGTATAATTATGATTTATGGCGCATTGGGTGGTGCCTTGCAACTGTACTTGTAGAGTAGTTGCCCCAAAAGAGCTCTAGAATGGGCTCTAGAAAAGCCCGTTATAAACATCCTCTAGCTTTCGCTGTTACTGTGCAGCGTGTTCCGCGCCGTCCTGGAGCTTTTTCATTTTTCATGTATACATATACACGCACACATAAAAACACGCACACGAACATGCATAAAGGGTGGTTGACCTCCCCCCCCCCCCCTTCACCCCACCCCGAAAAAAAGATCTGGCTACGCCCCTGATGATACCACATTTAAAGTGAACAAAGACAAAACAAAGGAAACGTGCTTATAGTTGGGCTGTATCATGCATTGATTTTGTATAACCTTGATAATGACCCGCAGTTGCGATGAACATCAGAATTACCGTCTTACTCTTTGGGCATAGCCGTTCACGTGCATCCGGTAGGCTGTTCAAAGGAGGAAGAAGTTGCGAAGGTGACGTTGCGAAGGTTGCGAAGGCTGGTCATTCGCTGTGAGGTTACCCGATTTTACTCCGGTTTTCGAAGCTGAACTCATGGCCGTCATCATGGCACTGCGAAAACTCCCGACAGACGAGATCAGGGCGATAATAATAACTGATTCGCTCTCCGTATGCACAGCACTTACAGCTTCACATAACTCTCGTGCCCTCAAGACATTTCGATCTTTAGTTCCGTCTCAGCTGAAGCACCTAAAACTAGTGTGGGTCCCAGGTCACTGTGGCTTAAAATTAAATGAAATGGCTGATGCTTTAGCGCGCGCATCGCTAGATCTCCCAATAATCCAGGTTCTTCCAGTGGTAGAATATTTCACCGCAATCAGATACAGAAAATCGGCAATTCACACTGATAGGATGGAAACAATAACAACGTGGACGGAATACAAACATCTCAACTTCCCATGGAAGTCTCATTGGAGCCAATCTAGACAATCTGAAGTTACGATCTCCAGATTTCGATGCCGTGTCCCCCCATTAAATCTATACTTACACAGAGCTGGTCTGACGATATCGCCCCTATGTCAATTCTGCGGAGAATTAGAAAATATTGCACATTTCTTTTTGTCATGCCGCAGATATTCAATTATTAGATCACGACTGCTCATTACTCCGCTGTTAAAAATAGGCTTAAACCTAACTGAAGAAATTATACTAAGCTTCGGAGCCTCAGGGTTGGGATACTGCCATAGGGATGCCTTCATTGCCGTGTGTAATTTCATGCAAAACACTAAACGTGTACCTTTTTAATCTTCCTTCAAAAACGCTCTTAATTAAAATGCGGTTCAATATATCTAATCTCACCAAATTGTTCTGATCAGGTTAATACGGCTGTCTGAAATACGAGCGCAATAGCATAATTTTTGAAGTATTAATTTGATGTCTTATTTATTGTTACCATTTCTACTCTTAATTTTTTTTTAACCATTTTACATTCTTCGAATAAGATTTTAAGCTTCAACTACATATTCTTGGCCCATCCCCCAGAGTGGGTACGTGCCATAGAAAAGTAGGCAAAACAAACAAACAAAGACGTTGGCGAAAGCAGCTGTTTTACTGTTCCGGTGAAGTGCTTCAGTTCTCACTGGCGCCCGGCTGGAATTTCTGCTCCTATTGGAGCAGAAATGGTACGCTTCTTTCGCGTACTCCGCCCCGCCTTCTGCATCGTGTGCGCCGTCTGTACGGCAAACGCCAGCGCCCGCCGAGATGATGTCTACGGTGAGAGCGTTTCGGAAGAAAACTCGTATCGCAACAGCGCCGCGGATAGGGATGGATACAAGCGTGGCTTCAAGCAGCCGAGCGTTCCTGCACTGCATTACGTGTTGGACATCGCCAAAGAGCGCATCACGTACAATAGGAGCTTAGTAAGAAGTCGCAAAGACGAAACTAGCAGGCACGCCATGGAAGCGCGCATATTGCCCAAGACATCTCAGCGCTTCTACACTACGGCTACTGCGAGGAGTTGGCCCAAGATGAGAACTCGCCACCAGCGTTCTTTTCAAGGGGACACACCAGGAAACGCCACGTGGTCACCTTCTACGAGTACGGATGCGATTGAAGGGAAAGACGTTAGTTTCCGTGGTACTTACAGCCGCACGACGGAGAGCTGGAAGTTCGGCTACAAAGGCCACGCGGCGGAGATAAGAGGACCGAGAGCGCCCGACAGATTGCGACGCCGAGAAAGCATCCGCTACGTATTGCCAGACCAGAATGACTTGTCGACGTCTGATGCGAAGCGCCGCAAGCACCGTCTGCGGCCCGTCCACCGTACAGCTATGTGTCTATTTGTGGCTTGCTTCGTCCTTATGACTATAACGGTATGTCTAGTCGTGGCCGCCCTTTGGCTTCGAAGCCGTTACAGAAGCCAAGGCACTGCCCTTTACAGTACGTTGGAAGTGAGTGATCCGGACCTGCGGGCCCACCTAGCTGCCGAGCGACACATCTACCGACCACCATCACCACAACTTACTGACGACGACCTGTCGTCCAGGAGGGAAGGAGAAAAAGTTGAGTTGTCTCGGAAATTAGCGGGACAATCGGTCTCAGAGCCCGTGATGTGGACATCAGCGGTTGCAGATGACTCACCGGACGGCAGAGAAAAAGTGGCTCCTTCAGTAACTACAGCTTCGCCTGAACAGATCAGCTTCCTGCCCCACATGCAATCAGCTCCCGCTAGTGAGTTTGACGTATCCGAAACAACGCTTTCACCTGTGGCCAGCGAGCCTGAGATCATTACTCATTACGCCGAGAAGAAACGAAAATCCCTACATGTGCAGCCGAGCAAGTCTGTGCCCCCACAGCGATCCTTTAGTCCTAGCTGCTCTGACGTGGACGAGTCGTTTGGCACTGACAGCCGCCTCTGCGTCGACGGCGCTGTGACACCAAACCCCTACCCGAAGCTTGAGGACAGAGATCAAGCTACAGCAAAAGAAACCTGCGAAGTCGTAGCCAACAAAGTAGATCGCATAAACAAAGATAGCCTATCTGAACCATCAGCTAGCGGTGTGCCCGATGTCACTACGATAAAGGGAGGTGCATGGCGAGCGAAGGGCGAACAACCTACGTGTGAACTCAGAGAGCCATACCTGACTACCTCGTCGACGGCACGAACAAGCAGCATACCCGACAGTTACCCGCGTAATTCGGACTCGAATGACTTTCGGATCAAGTTAGACAGCAGCCGTCTTCCTCTGCCAACGATTATTCGGCGCTCACTGACGAAGACGACTAGACGCTGGCGCACAGCTGGCGCAGGTACGACAACAACTTCCACGACGCACTCTTCGTCGCGCGAGCCACGCGCTCAATGGAAAAAGCCCGCGCTCCCCCTAGCGCCTCTTGCGCAGAGCAGCTCAACTGACAGCTTCGAGAGCCTCGCCATCACCAAGCACAATGAGCGGCCCACCGAAGCTGACTGCTGCTACCAGGTGATAAACACAGGGCCGTGGTTTCCGCTTCTGGCGTTGTGCAAACGCTCCAAACCCGTCGATTTCCTGCACGTCATACATGAGGACTGCCAGGTGACCAAGCTTAGCTGGGATGAGCCTGGCAACGGAGATGTGTTTCACGTGCTGGGAAGTCAAGGTGACCGGTTTGTGCGTGTGCTTCGGCTTCGCGAGTCAGATATCCCATGGCATACATCACGTCTCAGAGTTTCCAAAGAGCTACACAACCTTAAGGACAGCGTTGACAACCGTACATCGGCCTTTTTCGTGAGCGCTAAAACCAGTCTCGTTAGGGACAAGTATCCGAGGCTGTTATCGAATGCGCGAATGCAGTACGACGATAAATTTCTTCTGCGTTCAGCTACAGCATCTGGAGAGGAACCGGAACTGGAAGCCGACTACCTGGTGACAGAGATGCAGCCCGGATGGAGACCCCTCCCGAATTTCAAGTTGACCAATCCCGAACAAGCGCTAAGTGTGCTTGGTCAAGCGTGTTGGGCCCTAGCCGTCGCCGAAGCCGAACTAGAGTTCGAACACCGCCTCCCAGTTGCCGGCGCCGTGCTCGTTCGCCCAACGTGCTCACCCCGCATCGAGTTTACGCTACGCGGCCACATCGTGCGGATCCACAGCGCAGGGCTGAAAGTCCGGCTTCAGGGGCTTCAACTGGCGAGAATACGCATTGGAACACGAGTTGAGCTCACCGATTTCGAGCGTTTCTACGAGTTCGTGACAGCCGAAGACGAGGCCACCGTGTGTGACAAGATCGCCGATCTGCTGAGCAAGCGGCCCACCAAGTTCGAGCCACTGACGAATGTGCTTTGGCTTCAGCACCTGGCAGACTGGCTGACATCGCAGTATGCGAACGCTGCGCCCGTGCTGTCACACTGGCAAGGCGTTCTCGCCGCGTCTTGCTCAGCTGAGCACGCGACAGTCGGCAGCCGGCGTAGCCGCTCGCCTTCCGGAACAGCGTCGCCTTAGATGCCGATGTCAAATGGCTGTATTTGCTATTATAGAGATCCATTTATGCATGCGCAATAGTAAGCGAATCGTTTGCTATAGCAGATAAGTGCTGGAAGCTGTTGCAGTTTTTCCTATTAAAGACCGTCTTGCATGCAGAACAATTCCATAGATGATTTGCTCTATAGTGCATTGCTATATAACGCGTTTGCCTTTTATGAAACCAAATAAGTTAGTCGACATTCCACATATCCAAACCTTACGGTACTGCTTCATAATGAAGTATAATGAAGCTTCATAATGAGCAAATTTATCTACACGATATTCGTTATGTGGTGCATGATTCATATGCGTGAACACAAAAGGCTGGTTGACGACCTCATAGCTACGTGGCATTTAGAAGCAACTTATAAGATTGGGAGCACTAAAAGTTTCATACATTCAGCTGACATTCTTGTGAATCAGTAGAAAATCTAGTAAAAGAAGTCGTCTTTTGGAATTGACGGCCTTTGTGGTCATTTACGGTTCTTCAACTCTTGTTCTTCTTGTTCACCTTCAACTGTGGCTCACACCCACTGTGGGAGGTTGGCCAAGAATTGAGTGGCTTTACGAAATGTTACATAACTTTAGAATAAGGCAGCTTATAGGATAGAAACATTACAAATAATATAGGAAATTTTGGTGCTCTATCAAATGTTAAAAAAAATCGAAGCTCTTTTATTAGTAATGGATAATAAAATAAATCAGTGTACGTGTGTGTGTGGGGGGGGGGGGGGGGGTTGTGACAGGGTTTTTCGTGCTCTAGTAAATCACCTGCAGGTAAAAAAAATGCCGAAGCTTACATGAAGTCCCGCAAGGCTTGAAACTGTGAAACTGGGCGATTCTGAAGTCTAATCTGGTTGCTTCTAGGTTGTTGCTAGGCTTTAGCTAGGTTAGTCGCGACCATAGGTCGGTAAAAAATTGGAGCTCATTTAGACTCACTCAAAAAATATATTTTGCTCTGCGGGCTCACTCGGACTCAGACTCGCACATTTTCCTACACCGGACTCACTCGGACTCAGACTCACTAAAAATTTTTCTCAACTGGACTCACTCGGACTCAAACTCACCAACATATTACTCAGCCGGACTCCCTAAGACTCTGATTCTGAGTGAGCCTGAATGAGTCGATTCATGAGTCCAGTAGCACAGAATTAGCTTTTTCGATCATGGTGTGAATGCTCTTTAACGTCAATATCTCACATAATCGGTGCTCTACGATACGCCTTTTGATCTTGTGCCTTCAGATACGAGTTATGAGTGGCTTCAGTGTAGTAATGACATTTTTAAGAAATACGCGACTCTCACGAGATATTTTTATGAAGGACTTCCCGTGAAAGACTTTGCGGGGGGAGGTCATGGCACCCCTCCCCTTGACTCACGCCTCACGCCTCGCGCCTCTGAGAAAAATCAATTGCGAGAATTGCAATGGCATCATTACTCTGGATCATATGCTTTGGCAGTGTCCTGTGGCTTTCACGGACACTGACAAGGAAAGAGACTGGTGGCAAAGAGTCCTTCACAGTGGTGCTCTTTCAGATCAAGCACAGGCCGTCCAGAAGGCCCACGATACGGCGGTAAGGTTGAACCTTACTGTCCCGACGTGGGAGCCGCCTGCGTCAACCGAAATGTTGATCTTCAATAGCAAAATAATGTTCATCATACCATACGATTCACAATAAACAGCCGCACGCCTCGAGGCTCCTGGCCCGCGAGCTGCGCGGTCACTTCGCTATTGCGGCGTTCGCGTGACCAAAAATAAGAAAACGTGGCGCGCTGCGGAGCGAGGGGTCGCAGGTTCGAATACCCGGTTTTCGAATACTCGAAAACTTTTCGTCTGAATTAATTTAGTTGTGGTAACTTATATATATATATATATATATATATATATATATATATATATATATATATATATATATATATATATACACACGGGACATGACAGCGACGACAAAAACTCCCCGAGAGTGTACATATAATTGTTATCGCAATAAAAGTCGTCCGCGTGACTAGGCCTTCAGTCACATGACCACCTGAACACCTCGTGGATGGAGGTGCGCGAGCGGCACGTGTACATTGCGTTTGTGGCAATTGCGTGAATAAAAAAATGAAAAATAAAAAAAAACGGCATTCGCGTGACTCTCACGTCATGTTTGCGAAATCATGAAATCGAGGCGATAAAGAAGTAGGTAAAGAAAACGATCCTCTGGCGCAGCAGACGTCGTGGAAAGCTTCCGCGGAGCGGCGTCTTCTGCTTGGAGAGTATGAGTGACATCGAGAAGAACGAAAGCCATGGAAAAGCTAGTGAAAGCATAACTGCACATGTATGACGATAATCAAGAAACCTTAAGTTAGTGGTGAGCTAATTGGTGAACGTTAAAATAACAAAAGTTTATCGTGTGATACTAGAGCAAATCAAGTGAGTTAATTAGTGAAAGTGACTTTAGTGACAGTTAATAACTGAACGGTGGACGTCGACTTAAAGTGCATGGTAATACAGCCACGCCGCTTTCACCTTCGAAACGTCGAATGCACGAAGGCCCCTCCGGTCATGCTCGGAACAAGGACCGAGCTTTCCTATTTGGAGTTTACTGTACAAACTTAAATCTCGGCTGCACTCATCGATACGTAGGAAAACTGAGCGTATCACACTGGTATACAATCGACACGTCTGTGGCTAATTCAAACAAGCAAACGGAGAAAACTCTGCTTTGTTTGTAGGCGGCAAAAGCGCGCGAGAGGCCTGTACTAAAGCAACAGCTTGAGCTTCGCTTTGAACATCACGCCCGACCGAGCAGCTGCGCCGAGATTTACGGCTTTCCTTTTTTTTCCGCAAGGATTGTAAGCATAAACGGTTCTTGCTGCTCTTTCCTGCATTTATTTTGGCGCTCTTCTTGAGTTATCCGAGGCATAACCAAAGAAAGCTGACATCAAGTTTGTGTTGCCCACCCGATGGTACAGTGGTTACGGTGCTCGGCTGCTCGCCCGATGGGCGCGGGCTCGAACCAGGCCGCGGCGGTCGCATTTTCAATGAAGTATAAATGCTAGAGGCCGAGGTACGTATAGACTTACGTGCACGTTAAGAGCACTTCAGCTGGCTATGAAGTGTGTGAAGCGTATTCAGCGCTGTGTGCGTTATCTTCGTCAGTCCTTGTCTGTTGCACTGCATGTTCTTACATTCGGCTGGTTACGTGCTGCTCGCGACCCTTCCTCTTGCTGGAAAATGAACTCGTAAAAGTTGTCGGACTTCACGTGGAAGTTCATCTAAAGTGGCTAGTCGCGCCAGCGCTAGCCACCGCAACATTGCTTCGTGAGCGCGACTCGCGCAAACTTCGTGTTCCGTAGCGCGACGCTTGTTCATGGGCGTGCATTGGATCACAAAAAAAAAAAATTCTAACTGGACTGTTCGGAACCAATCCGGGACATATAGCTGTCCCGACAGGGACGGCGCGGGACTCAGGACGCTGTATGAAAAGTCGGGACAGTCCCGCAAAATCCGGGACAGTTGGGAACCCTAGTCTGACACCCACTCGTTTAGCTAGAGACGAGAGGTACCCGACTTGGCGCTTGGTAGTGTATGGGTACACAGCTCGAAGGTTTCCTTGAGCTTATGATCTTCTTTATATTTCACCCCCTTACCCTGATAATGGCGTTGCGCCGTGCTCTTTTAAGGGTGGCAGAAATTAGCGTCTTTTCTATGCTAATACCACACACTCTCTCTCACTGCCGGAAACTATGAACAAATTTCATTTGTTCATAGTTTCCGACAGCCTTTGGATATCCACTACTAAAATTACTAGAAGGAAATTTTAGCAGTATGCGTACTACTGGGCATAAACTGGGAATACATGCATTTGTCCAAACAGTGTTTCTTTTTTGAGGCGACCTGGTGCATTCTTATTATTATACAAGCGTTATTATAACAGAGGGAAAGGGGGAGGGGTGAGAGGTGTTAGCTGTGACTATCGTGACTAACTACCATCGTACTTAGGCTCTTTCTGCTTACTAAGGCGAAAGCCTTATGTGCCTCATTCGTACTCTGGTCTTAAAGATTGCGTGGCCGAAGCGTAAAATCGCACCAGTCGTCACACCATGTGAATTACGTAATTATTTAATTAGTGAGGGATGTAAAGCTTACCGCACATTACAAAAGGATCAGCAGTCATTATTCATCATCATCATCATATACATCATCGATAGTGTGCAGTAGCGTAGGCACGCGTATTGCCTTGCAGACGCGCTGTGGGTACTTCGCTAAAATATGCACACCTTTTGAAAAAGACATATAAAGAAAAAAAGTGCTCGCATGAGGCTTTCAAGGAGTCAATTTAATGCGATACATACGGACGTGCTCGTTGTGGCTCATTTGTCTTACATGAGTGCGGCCAGGCGTTCGCCTTCTTGTGTTATACAAGAGTGTAACGCGTGCCGAACTTTTTAAGATCCTTGTACGTCCCCCCGTTCGCCAGTGTAGGGTAGGAAACCGTAATTTCCGCTCGGGTGATTTTGTGCGTCTTTCGTCTCTCTCTTTCTCGGGAAGAGGGAGGAGGTTCATTCGTTATCGCAAGTTCTGTATAGAGTAACAGCACCATTTTACGCCCGATTTCCACTGCTTATGGCGTCCTTCACTCACCCACAACGCCGGACTGCGATCCTTCGATAAACACTGCACGAGATGCGGCGTAATTGCAGACCTCGCACACATCATGTGGGGCTGCAAACGCGACCGCCCACCCCAAGATCTCCTGACCGCTCTTTCACGCGACGTCTGGCAAGGCGAGATCCTTCACAACACAAGCCTGGAGGCCCAACTCCGGGCAGTTAAAAGAATGGAAAAGGTGGCCGTCAGACACCGACTGAACGTCACCTCACCATGACACATCAAGCTTCTCTAAATAAAGTTGTCTCTCTTGGCCTCATGGTCCCAACAACAGAGCCGCACTACTGTATATTGCCGCTAAGTAATCATTCAAGGTCGTTGCGCCGCGAAACAAACGACAAAAATAAAAATAGTTCATAACATCATTACAATCGGACATAGTAAACTTTACAGTCATCGCATAAATTTAGTGAGACGGATAACGGAAAGTATCTTTATTTTATATGTGCGCTGAAAAAAAAAAACAATTGGGAAACAACTGGGAACGGAGAGCGTTTACCTGCTCAAAATGAACGTTGTGAGACAACAGCGCCCACTATTGGACGATGAAGAATAATAAAAAAAATTACGTCATTTCCCGCTAAAGGGGACCATGAGGCGATGCGAAGCCGGAGCAGTTCCACGATCGCGTTCCGTTGGCGTTCTTTGGGCATGCTACCGACCTCGCGTCGTGGAACGCGAAGAGGAACGCTACGCGCGTCTTGTCTTCCCTCTAGCCTGGCCGTTAATTCTCACCGGGCGAGCGGGGAACGCAGTCGGCAGGCGTGCGAGAGGGGGGCAGCGTAGGAGAGGAGAGAGAGGGAGAGGGGACGCGCATGCGCTGGTGCTCATCGCGGCATTGCGCAGGAGAGAATTTCGGCATGGCTAGCGCACGTTTCAGAGGAAGAGTGGAAAGGGGGAGTGGAGAGAGGGAGTGGAGAGGGTATGCGTATGCGCAGTAAAGGTGGTCACGCCGCACACCACCACCACCACCGGATTGAACTCCGCCATAAGATACTTCGCATCTAAAAGATGCATTGAGCTTTGTCAACGAACTCAGGCCAAATATAACAAAAAGGTCAATCGTCTAATTGAATCGATGGTATACGCCCGCAAGAACACGATCGCGACGAAGCTGGAACTAAATGGATTATTATAACGGGATGTAATAGATATAAAACCATCAACAGTACTCCGGTGTCATGCAGGTGTGTATATGGCTGTTATATTTTTCATAACATTTTGTGTTGCGTATTCGAGAGCCGCGCCGTCGTCTTTGTTTACGCCCCCCCCCCCTCCTTCCCTTTTCTTTCGTATTCCGCCTTGAACCATGTACCCACTGATCCATCTTTCTAACTTACTTTTTTCTTATATCAACCACGACTTCCCCGTGAGCGCCTGAGTTGTAACTTCGAAATTCCACCTGTCAGTCACTTACGCGAAGTATTTGTGTGGTCAGCGAATTCGGTCACGCACTCGCGAATAACCAAACATTGAAGTTTTGGAGGACAGCGCTAGAAAACACGGACGAATGAAGAAACGTCATAATCACACCACTGCCTCTGTCGCAATACGGGTGGTACGGGTCAACAAATATCAGCTGACGTTGGCATTTGAAAGAAGGCCTTGCCGATTCCTCATATATGGGTTATTTCTGAAGGTCATTCGACGTCAGCTTTCGAGAAACATATCGATACTGATATCCAGAGTGTCTGAAATATGGACGCGGATTCTGAAATATATAGTTTTTGTTCCACAGTTTTATTTTACCACATGGTGACCGCATGGGGGGCCTCACGAAGAAAAGGAAATCACAGCATATCCACGGAGTGAATGATGATGAGTGGGCGAAGCTGCGGAGGTTCATCGGTAAACCGTGAATCTTCCGTGAATTCTGCCCAGTACATCATCACCGACGTAAGATCGGGCGCGTTTATACTAAAGGTTCGATGAGAGTTATGACGACTTGCAGCTCACTTTAATTTTACATGTACGCTGTGAATTTTCATTGTTTAGAAAACTATTGCTTTAGAAAACATCTGGCGTCTTTCGTTAAGCAGCTGGCGTATTTTCGTTTTGCTTTAGAAACATCTGGCGTCCTTTCGTGTTGCTTTTAGAAAACATCTGGCGTCTCTCATTGGTTTATTTCATCAATCAACGGCGTTTTGAACAAAATTTTTATTGTTTAATCACGCACAGGAGAAATCTCACCAGGCACTACCTTGGAGGTAAACAATGGCTGCTAATGGGAATGAGAGACAGAAGAAGTCGGCTTTTAGCTAACACTTACACTTCTACTTCTACTAACGTTTCATACTGGAACATGCCAATGGCTGCTAATGGGGAATGAGAGACAGAAGAATTCGGCTTTTAGTTAATGCGCACGCTGCGAATCTTTTATTGTTCAACAACGCACAGGAGAAATCTCCCACCGGCACCACCTTGGAGGTCGAGATCTGGTACTAGCGTTAAGACTGGTTACGCACTACGACGGGGACGAACCAGGGTTGCCACTGACTTTCGAGTAAATGTCGCCAAACGACGAGCAAGAAGTCGCCAAAACTCGCCATTCTGTTACAAATTTCGCCAAAAAAGTCGCCATTCTTGATATGTGCGGCATACCTAGTAACAAAAATTTCCACTCACGTATAGCGCCGTAGAATACAGTACCATCCATGACCCTTCAATTTTGCTGACGTTTCTCAATGCCAGTCGTATCGCCCGCTTCACCATGGGAGTGCATGGTGTTGCTTCTCCAACTAGCCGCAAGATCTGCGTGGTGGCGCAAGGGTGAATGAATGAAACGCTCATGATATCCTTCCATCCCTGTCCGTTCGTTTCAAAGGTAAAAGTGTGGTAAACCTTGGGCGAAAACCGTGAAGGCGTTGTTTGTAGACAGCTTTATGTACCCTTATATGAATTAGAAGGATTAAAAGGCCTAATAAAGATAACGCGAAAGAATTCTTACAGGAACCGATAATTAGTGAGCCTTACACCTATTCAGTGTGAACTAATATGATACCGGACGCCACCGACCCTTTCTTATAGTCACTTATATCTACACGCGTGAATCCGATGCGTTATTAATGAACAGGTAGACAATGTAAAATGTTATATCACAATTGTTTTCTTTGCACACGCTCACCGAGAACAGAGGAAAATACCTGAATAAATATTTTTTATTGCACAAATAGCCGCGTATCCGCCTCTCTTCGCTATTCCAAAACAGTTTTTACGAGCTGAATTGGGGGTACTGCAACAGTGAATAACTCGCCAAGCTGTTCATAACAGTTGAAGTTTTGTCGGAAGAAAAGGTCGGACCACGCGGCAAACTCGTCGTCTAGCCGCTTCAGAAGCGAAACTTTAGAGAAGCTGAAAGCACCGAAAGCCATTAACTTATAGTCACACACCGCCACCTTGCGGTACGCAAGGCAGTACTCTGACTTACATTTTGCTAGGATGTCACTGGGGGACGTTCCAGTACCTCCTGCATCTAGATGAATTGAGGAGCTCACACGAGTTACAGGACGGACATACCGAATGACGCGTAATGTGCACATTCTACTCGTGGGTCTAAAACCAAGAAAAATACAGATAATGTTGCCGCTCATTAGGTGGGAAGACACTGAGCTTACTATGCGTAACTCAGTAGAGACCTAAGCCGAAAATCGCAAAAAATTCGCCATGTCGCCATTTATAATTTTTGGTCGCCACGGGCCTCCAAATTTCGCCAATTTGGCGAAAAGTAGCCACCACTGGCAACCCTGGGACGAACGGGTGCCGCTTTAAGGGCGAGACAGACGGTACGATTTTTCATGCGATTCAACGTCCGACACGGCGGAGGGGAAACCGGAATGGTGACCTTTCATAGCATCGTACAGCCACCATTCCCTCTCCCCCACCGCCGCGTCGGCCGTCGGATCGCATGGAAAATCGGACCGTCTGTCCCCCGCTTTAAGGAGCTTCGCCCCTAAAATGCTTGAGACCAATCGTGTCTGTGTAGCTCATGAACGCAGTTATTAAGAAAAAGACATACGGCACCAAGACAGTCGTGCGCGTGCCGGGCCGCGGGTTTGAGACACCTGCACTATAGAGTAGCGTGTTTATAAGCAAATATGTGTCACTACGTATGTAGGCTGTCGCGTCTGTTGTCAAGTCCTGCAGGCGTTCGTGCGCTCATAGAAGCTCTCGTGAACTGTGACGCACATGGATTCACGACGGGCGGTGGAACAGCTGTCTCTGTCATGTTGTGGGAGAGCCCGCGGCATTGTTTCTGTCGTCCAGTGTTCGCATCATTGACGAATCGCTTTTGTTACTGTCTGTACTGTGCACTGGGGCGCTCGCTGCGTACAGTGCGTGCCACAATATCCGATTTCTAAGGCGCTGACGCTGATCTTTGTGTCGTGTGCGTGACGTGCACTGGCGACACTGCAGCTTAGAAGTTAAACTCGTCGCGCTCGTTATGGCAAAATGACTATAGATGAATGGCTCTACATCAGAGTATCGCAACAGCGCTTAGTCGCATTGGATTCGGAAGAGCGTCGTTGTGAGCAGTGATTGCATGCAGGCTGTACATCGGAGTATCGCAGCACTCAGTCGCGTTGAATTCGGCACAGTGCGACAGGACTTATTGAGGCGTAGAGACCCAATGCCGACAGTACACGAAGCGGAAATAGCAAAAACGCGGGGTAAGTGCTTGCCTTATGTGCAGACCTGCACGCAGTGTGATTAACCCTGTAATGCCTTCGTATCGCACATATTACGCCGTTTTCACAGCTCTCAATTCTCATTTATACGTGGGAGACCTAAGCGCAGCGTTTAAAGTAGCAGTTTTGGTAACATGTAAAGGCATTTAACTTGTAAATTTGTTCAGAAAATCAATTACTTATAGATTACTCATCGATCAGTTAGTGTGGCAATATTGTTAATGGTCAAATGACAGTTCATTGTTTCTTTCTGATATCAGTATAATCTCCTAGGCAAAAATGAAACCGAACAAGATATGTCGATGATTCCTGATGCGGAACGCTTTTTGGTTATTACGGGGTTAGAACGTGCGTACGGCATCGGTGAGCGCTGTTGTGAGACGCCACGCACACAAAACATCAATGCTTGCAGAATTTTTTTTTTCATTCAACGAAAATGAATTGATCTTCGCATGCAAGAAGCACCGATTCTTTCTTTCACAATCGCGTGGAGTCTACAGAGCAGCTGCGACACCGTTGCATATCTTCGCGGTGGCATCAGGAACACAATAATAATCGTTTTTTTTTTTGCATAGCGATTGAAATTTAACGCGGCCGCGCTGTCGAGCGGCAGTGTCATATACCGCAATTGGCGAATGATCGAGTAATTCGCTTAGCGTCGCCTGCATCTTCGATCTGCTAGGCGGGTAGAGCTTATTACGTTACGATGATGTTTTTTTGATAGGTGTGTGTGCGTGCGTGTGTGTGTGTGTGTGTGTGTGTGTGTGTGTGTGTGTGCGTGCGTGTGTGGTGTGTGTGTGTGTGTGCGTGTGTGTGTGTGTGTGTGTGTGTGTGTGTGTGTGTGTGTGTGTGTGTGTGTGTGTGTGTGTGTGTGTGTGTGTGTGTGTTTTCCACGCATTGCTGTTGTATGGTTATTTCTTGTGTTGTATGCTCGATCCATTGAGGAGCTAAGGAGTAGCCGGCGCCGTATTTGTGCGCCGACATCTCCTTTTGCATCATATCGATAAAAAACATATGAATAAGTGAAATGACCAATAGTAGTTTACGAAACGCGTTTACTAAATGCATTTGCTATATGCACTTTCTAAATGCATTTAGGTCAAGAGGCGCGCCAAAACGCCCAGTGCCGAATTCACAGAACTTCTATTTCGTAAGTGCGTTATTATATTTGTTCGCTAGCTTCGCTAAATATATGCCCCATGTCGTGATTGGCTGAAATATCCTCTTGAGAAATTGTTGGCGTAAGACGTTTTTGCGAATACGGGCCCCAATACGCGTTTCCCACCAGACATCCACTGCTGGGCCATTGTATGTAGTGTTGATACGTTGATGCAGTGTACTTGTAATGTATTGCGTATACTAAATAGTTCTTGTATATTGTTTATAGTATAGTATGTATAGTATATTTTAGAGCGCAGCTCTTAGGCGCCCGTTCCTGCGTTGAGTGGCATCGCCGTTGGCGTTGGCGTTGTCGGCGTAACCAAGGCGTGCTCACGGGGGGTGGGGGGCAGGGGGGCGCGAAGTCTGCCCCATACTCTGACTTAATAGGGAGGGGGGGGGGCTGCGATTAACCTTCGCCCCCTCCTCCCCCTGAAGGGGAGCCCAGCACGCCTATGGGCGTAACCGATATAGCGAGCGAGGACGAAAGAGAGCGAAGCCACTGGCCTCTAACCTCGCTTTCTTCCTCGCTCGCTATATCGGTTACAAGCCACTGGCCTCTAACCTCGGCTCCAACCACTGGCCTCTAAATTGGGCGCTGAGCCGTGCTCCCAATTAGGGTTGCAGAAGTTGCGCCTTTTCCTTTCCTCAACCTCTCCTCCTCCTCCTCCTCCTCCTCCTCCTCGCTTTCTTCCTCCATCACGCGCGCTGGCCCCTCGGTCGCAGCTCATGCGCATGCACGGCTGGCACGTGCACTGCGGCTGGCTTCGCTTGCCGTAACGGGGCTATCGGCGTTTCGCTTGGTTCGCGACGCCTGCAATGGACAGAGTGGCAATATCTAACGAATGTTACATTGCTACAACTGCTGATAGCCAAAACTTCAAACACAGTTGGCGTTGCCCCAACACGAAGCTGCACTCAGAATTCGCATTAGTCAGTATCGTAATCGTCGTTAAATTTTTTGTTTTGTTTTTAATTCACTTGTAAAATCCCAATACGTCGTTCTAATATGAACCGGGTATAAGGACAATACGCTTGAAGAGATAGAGCAGCGCGTCCCAACGCTGCCGTTTATTAAAGAAACAAAAATCCCCGTGCCACGCACCGTTTGTCGTCTTTCTCTTCTACTAACGTGCGCTATGTTTTGCTGTTATTAACATAGCTAGCATACACGAGCTCTCTTTTTGTGGTAATTCGTTGCGGCCCTAGTTAGTATAGACATGCGCCATATGGCATCGTATTACGAATGTAGACAGCACCCACGATCTTCTTTAAGAATATATTTAACCTATTCGTCCCGCTCGCAACGACATGTTGTCATAGATGGGCACCACTTACGTATTGTTTAGAAAAGGGGGGGGGGGGGGGCTGGCTTCCATGGTTCAACGTTACTAACCACTGCTCTTTCCCTGCTGTGCGATATTTGCCTTAATTTTGCTTTGTTACTGCTTAGGTTATGGCACGAGTAATGGCTCTTTGTGCGAAATGGGACAAAACCTAGGCGATTAAAAAAATCGCGCTTCTTGTTTTTATCAATCAAACTCAAACTCAATCTCAAACTCAAACTCAAACTCAATCAAACGTAATAAAGCGGCTTTAGGTTGTTGCAAGTTATCCAAGGGGGTTGCAAGTTATCCAAGCTGTCGTACGATGCCAGCTCGGGGAAAATTGAAATGAACTGGATACAAACTTGTCGAGAGGAGAGGCACGAATTATGATTTGGCAAATCTTTCGCAAATTCATGCTGCACATTGATAGTATAATCTCGATGTCAGTGCATATTAAAGAACACCAGATGGTCAAAATTCCCGGAGCCTTCCACTACGGCGTGTCTCATAGTCATATCGTGGTTTTGGCACGTAGAACCCCAGATATTATTATTATTATTATTATTATTATTATTATTATTATTATTATTATTATTATTATTATTATTATTATTATTATTATTATTATTATTATTGATAGTATAGTCTGTTACAAATTGCTTATTAAGTGAACAGGTGACAAGTATTAATGAAGGAGTGTCACTGTAAATGGAGTATGGTCAGTACGGTAGTTTATTAGGAACAGGTGGCATCAATCATTCCTTTCCCTGGCAATCAATTAAAAAAACTTTTCTACCTCTCTCTGTCTCTCTCTCTCTAGCTTTCTTGCTGAAATCACCATTCGGTAAACAGAGATGTGCCTTGACAGTCCTAAGGAACTTTTTTGTAGACATTATATAACTTAATTGTATATAATACACAAAATTTATGGACCCTACGTGGAGCATGTGTCTTATGTCAAGGCTGCTTAAGAAAGAACATTCGTGCTTTGCGCGCATGGTGTTCTTGTTGTATTCATTGAGAAGTGTACGGAACTTTAGAAGGAGGATGCTGTTGGATGCAGGAAAACTGTTTGCACTTACCGTGTATACGTAAAACCCGTTTTCCGCTGCCCCCCCCCCCCCCTTCCGATTCCTTCTTTTATTTCATTTGGCCAATATATATTTACAGCCTCACTGCCGGCTGGAATTAGCTTGTCTGACCTGAAATCAACCAGATGAAAAGAACGATTCGGCGAAGGCAGGAAGAGCAATGTTCATGCGATGTGTAAGAGCAGTAGAAGCTATAAAAAATATACCCTTCATGTCCTTCTCGAATTTCAGAAACACAGCGCGCACGCTTTATGTATAGCGTACCGTCGACATGGGAACATGGAAAGGGGGACAGGATATTGCTTCAGGCTTACGGTTCTGCTTTCCGTGTGCGTCTCTTCATCTCGTTCTGACTTACTCACTTTTACATGTTAATAGCGCGCTGAGGGATTCCGCATTGCCACAGGTGTTCGGCAGTGATTGGGGAGCTAGATGCTTGCCTGCACCGTATACGTCACGGCGGGGCAGAGAGAGAGAGAGAGGGAAAGAAATAACGTCGCTCAGGATACTGGCTCGACAGCGGCATCCATGATTTCGCTCAATCCCGTACATACGTTCGATGCACTCAAGCGGCAGGCCGCTCGAGTCCTTGCGAGTGTGGCACTTTTCGTGCAGTGACAATACGACCATCACGCAAGCAGCCGACTCGTTCCGGATCGTCGCACGGTTTAAGCGTCGCGCCATCTGACTGCGCTCCACTATACCTCCTCCGTATTTTTTTTTTCTGTGGGACTGTGTGCTTCTGCAAATCTTTTGAGGTCTTGCTGAGGGCTTCTGAGACTGTGCTAAATCTTAGAAAGTAGAAAGAAACGTCTCTGAAATCTTGCGATTCGACGGACCTTTTTTGTCTACTTAAAGCCGGACAAACAAGCAAGATGGCTGTGATGGAGGAGGGTATGACTTCTAGTTCTGATCACAGGTCTTCGCCGGACGAAGAACGAAGCAGCACAGAGGACGCCGCCCGCTCTGCCAGCAACGACAGAACCATGACGGTAGCGGTCATTACGAAAGACGGCCTGGCGATCGGAGCGCTGGACAACGGGACCGGCAACAACGTGAAACACGGCGACAGACGTGAGTATTGTATACAATCTCAAATAATCATTTAGACGTACGAACTTCGTGACAGGCTTTTAGGACTGTCGATGGGGCACGCCTGTCAGGGATTTTCCAAGCATCTTTAATCCATTCCCAGCACTGAGATTGTTTAGAGTGTTCGATTGCATCTCAACATAAGATCTGTCGAAGGCAACGAAGGGTCAATAGAAACACAACGGCACCTTGCCCACGTATAGGGTAGCAAGTTGTACGAACCATAGTTAACCTCCCTGTCTTTTCATTCATTCCTCCTCTCTCCCTTCGTATGCAGTGCGCGCGACTACGTTGATCATTCGTGTTCTTAATTTCGATCTTCGTTTTAAGTATTTATCGTAGCCATTGAGACTACATCTGAAGACATCGACCTTAATGTTGCGCAGCTTGAACAGCTAAATATCGGAGCAAACGTCAGATATATAAGTCATTGTATTCGGGGAAGTTCCGTACGAAGTAATGCGCGGCATTATGTGGCACATGAAAGTATACAACTTACGCAAATCAGCGAAAACCCAGTGCGACCGAAGTTATACAACGATTAAGAAGGTATTAACAGCGCATAGACGATAATAAAAAGGGACAGGATAAGTCGAGGCAATGAGCGCTGCGACTACAAAGATAGTTGTAAGGATAGAGTGGGTACTGTGTATATGCAGTCAAATATTTGCATAGCTAAGTGAAAAAAAAATATCAGTGAATTCTCGCAAGAAATCCGCGTAGCGAAGTTCGCTTCCACAATTTGTTACGATTGCTAATAACGGCTTGCCAGTAAATGAGACGTAAACAGTTCATTCGGGCACGGTAGTGCGCGAGGCATGCGTGAAGAAGGCGAAGATAAGAACGGACTTCCGAACACACGTACGTTCCATGGCCGAAGGCAGCAGAAATGTACGTACAGCTGCGCACATATCAAATGCCGATAACAGTTGCCGGGAAAGAAAGAATAATTGAATTTCACTCCACGCTGGCAACCTTCATAGCGCTGCTCTCTGTCGCTGCTACTCCCTCGTTCCAAATCTTTCTACTTCTATTTTGTTCATCGCGCAGCTATAGTTTAGGCGCGTGTTGAATGTCGCTCTCAGCGGAGGCGTAGTCAGGATTCTATTTCAGGAAGGGTACGACTGCCCTATATGTATGTAAGTGTGTAGATATGCATGCGTACAGGTGGGGGCAGGTAAAGGAGGGGGGAGGAGGCTGAGGTGAAACCTGCCCCCCCACCCCCACCCCACGTAATAGAGCACCGTGCGCGCGCCTATGTGCGTGCGTGTATGTGCGCGTGCGTACAAGCTGCAGACGTTTGTCAAACGTTTGCAGTTCGTAGTCGAATGAAAGGCTTATTGCTCCCCATGATCCGATGACGTTAGTTAGCAGCGTAAAAGCAACATCTAAATTCCCGAAATGCGAGTTGTGCCGAGCCTCCCAGAAGCGCACCAATACGCTCATAGCGCCAGCCAACTATGACAACGGATTTTATAACAATTACGAAATTATTTGCGTCAAAACTAAGCCTTCGCACTTGAGAAAGGACGAAATAAATGGCGCAGTTTTTGTTGCCAAGATGATTTTATCATTTCCTGCTTGTACGATAATTCTGAAACAATGCCGTTCACAGGGGTTCGCTGTGGAAGGCATGAGCGAAATTCAACGTGATTTTTTTCTTTTTTTTAGCTTTGGTAATCTTGTGCTTCCTGTGTGAAGAGCACCATAACATCGCATACAGATTTACAGCGGATGTCGCTTCGAGACTGTCTTAATGGGAAATTTAGAAAAAAAAATCTCAGCTTTCAATGACATGGACGTCCAGGATCGCTGTTTCCCGGATTCTGCGTTTGATGTTGATGTTCCAGCGGGGCGTTCCGGTGCAGCACAGAAAAACTAGACGCTTCATTCATGTTTATTCTTTTACGTGACCGGTACATTATCGAGCTAAGCCCCGTGTTCTGTAACTATACTAATCCGGTTCTTCTCCGTTTCACGCATCGTCAGCGGCCCTGTTCGCCGAGCGCTTTCGCTATCGTCAAAAGCTGCTTGTCGTGGACGGTGCATGATTAAAAATCAATGAGGTTAATGGAATGAATTAATTAAACCTTGGGTTTTCCGGTCACGATGTTATGTAGTAAAGATGAAATACCACGTATACCTATTATGTTTGGACTTACTGCCCTAAAACGCCCTGTGCCGTGTGTTTATGCACCTTATCTACGAGATAATACAGCATACTTGAATTCGACGGCAATAACAGTTTCAATAATGTTTCAATAATTGAGGAAGACATGATGCAACCTATGTATCTATACAGTAGAAAAAATAGATAAAGGAGAAAGAGCCGGAACAGCTGAAAGATACAGTCCGTGGCAATACAGGTTGGTAAATGAAATATGAAGTTACCTCTACATTGCCGGTTGCCGCTCTTCGTCATTACAACATATACACAGATATAGCCAGCTCGATTTCACATTCACTCCTTACAGAGAAGATAAAATGCCAGGACTGGAGCAAAAAACCGCTATTCAGCAGCTAGGCAAGGGCTCCGGCCTTGATTGCATTTGACAAGGAAGATTTCATAAAGAAAACAATATATACGTGACAAGTGACAAGTAAGCTGGCTATATCTATGTATATATGTTGTAATGACGAAGAGCGGCAACTGGCAACGGACAGGTAATTTCATGCTTAATTTGCCCTCAAATAACATCCTCTATACTTTCCTTGGCATTACGTTTGTTAGTTCTCATTAATATTGTGTCTAACAAAGAAAAACGAGTCCTTAAAAGGCATCTTTCCCTTATTGGAACAGCTAAACATCCAAACACATATCTGCATGTCAAAAGTAATCGTTCCAGAAAACAATGCATTTGTATCAATAAGAGAATGTCAAACACAATATAGATACCACATTGTCGTACAAACGTCTATAGCATGGCTAAGAATAGAAAACTGAGCTAGTTGGTGTGCATTCATATTGAGGGTTGTGCAGGGCGCACAAAATACGAAAGACAAGAAGTACGCAGGACATGCGCTGACTTCTTGTCCTTCGTCTTTGTTATTTCACTTTAATTCTTTTCCACGTATGTCATAATTACTACACTACAATGAAAATACTACAAATAATGTCCTCTATACTTTCCTTGGCTTCACTCTCTGTCTGTTTCATTAGGTTCTCTATGGATGCGTAGAAAGGTTATGCCAAGGTGCCATTACTAGCTTTCGCATTCAGAAGATATTTCCTGAGTAATATACTATAGCTACTTCATATGTTAATGCTAAAAACGATAAAATAAGAAAGACTCTTCGTGACGAGTAACCATTATGAACCGACTAGAATACCACGCATAACTATGCTTTTTCGTGATTCTATTTGCGTACAAGGCCATTTTACGTTATTTTTTTAAAATTTGCAGCTATAACTCACTTTGTCCTTATGTTTAAACTCAATATGCCCAGTACACACATGAATGTGTTGACTGTGCAAATATAAAAATATGTGTACTAACGTTATAAAAGTTGTATACACCTTAAAAAAAAAAAAAAACACTTGAAGTAGCATTTCAGGGTAATAATCACGTTATACTAGACTGTAAAGTGTTTCAATGTTCGCAAAGCTAGTTCTTGTTTTCTTTTGTAATATGCTATTTTTCGTATTTATACTTGGATGAATGCCAACCATATAGCCTCTGGCTGGGGATTCAGGTGCATTAACTACAACTCTTTCGTTAAAACTTGTTCTATGTCGATAAAGTGAAATGAAAACGAAAAAAAAACAATATTCCAGTAAAATCCAAGTGCTGATATCGCATGCAGTCGTCATACATACTGCTTCGCTTGAAAGCGAACGGTGGTGTAGACGGAAGGAAAAAAAGAATAGAGAACAGTCAGCTCAGACTATCGCGCGCGACAGTGCAAATGTACCACCTGTACGCCGTTCCGCCACGTGCTTACAGAGGCGTACAGCTGGCAGCGTCACCGACTATCGCCGGACTACACGTGTTCCGAGTATGTGACCCATCTACTTTCCTCCTGGTGTTTTTATGGCTTTACGGAAACATGCGGCGTTTTCATTGAAACCGGGATCCAGGAATTGTATTTCGACAGAGAGAGATAACAATCTTTAACGATTGATATTATTACGACCTTACGACAGCTACGCTTCGTTTGGAAAACTTGGAAGATTAGTGAACATTAACGTGTACAGAGTGAACGAAAAAATTGACCAGGACTAAGGAAAGACTGGACGACCGGAAAAAAAAAAAGTCACAGTTTCGCCCGCAAGGGCGAAGCAATGAATGCGATAGCAAGAAATTGGAATGTCACACGAAGAACGAGAAGCAGCTCGATACTTGCTGAAGCACAAAGAAGGATGCCCGAAAAGAACGCACAGGCATGCACAGGGCAAGCGTGAACTAACAACTGTCGCAGTTGTTACGTCTTTGTGCTTGAGCAACGCGCTGCAAGTGCCGACAATGGAGAATGAGATGCTTTTTCTTTTAAACTGCGGCGCGTGAAGTGACCCCCTGCGTCTCCTGACACAAGGGGGCGTCTGATGTAAGGTGCGCCCGGTGTTCTTTGTTTTTTTTTTCCTTCCACACCACGAGTGGGTACAGAAAAGGGCCACTTTGTCGTGCGCGTCTCAAGGGCAGTTTTCAAATTGACAGAAAAGTAGGAGCGTTGCGTGATAGACAACACGCTCAAGCACCTCCGAGATTTGCTTACCACCAGCGGTAAATAGTGCATATAAATAGCTCGCCGTTATTTCGCCGGCTCATGCATGGGGCATGGTTGAGTTGGCTAATGCGGCGGACTGGGGGCGTGGGGTCGATGGTTCGAATTCCCGGTCGGGTGCTTCGGATTTTTTTCTTCTGCTTTATTTTTCTTTGTGCCTTATATATATTATATATATATATATATATATATATAATATATATATATATATATATATATACATATACATATCCGGGACATGACGGCGACGGCAAAAATCAGCCGACAGTGTCCATATAATTGCTATCGCATAAAAAAAGCTTGGAGGACGCTTGAGCTTCGATTTCAAGAGCAGAACGCGATGGTGTAATTGGCCGTGTTCGTATCGCCTTCTCAATCGGTAGGCGAGAGTCTCGCGGCTCTCGCCGACCGACGCAAAGGGGTCCGCGGGAGAGGAGAACAAACTGACACTGAACATGTCTTTTGCTATGGCGACGCGCGTGCGAGGAGAAAGAGGAGAACATTGACGTTGGCTGAGCTTCAAGGTCAAATGCATGCACAAGATCGTTTTCTGGGTTTGTACCGGGAGAAACGGAACATTTCGTCGTACTGTGCCTTTCTCTCATTCTGTGCAAATTTGCGCTACGTTTAAAGCTGCGAGTCCTATATGTTTTCCGCATTCGGAAAGTACAATGGGACAGGTACATTTGCGCAACATAAAGAATCTTTGACCGGAAGGCTGATTTGTTGGAGCGTTTCCTCCCGAATTTTGCGTCACTCAGTAGAAGTGCCACATAGAGTTGACAGGAATAGATGTTCCACGATGGGCAACACACTTTTCGCAGTGCCATCGCTGACGCATAGGTTACCACTTGTTAACTGCTTTGTAGGCGCCGTGCCCAATAAATTCAGCAAAGCAAGACATGAATAATGTGTTGGTACGAAAGTGAAGTTTGCGTTGCTGCAGTCTCGACATAGACTGTTACGTCACTTACAGTGATGCTACCGAGGACTTCTGATTTGGAGCAATTTTTGGAGCAGCAAAATTTCCGTATTGGAGCACTTTGGAGCAGCAAAAATGTTCATCTTGGAGTACTTTGGAGCAGATAATTTTGCATCTGGGAGCACTCTGGAGCAGCAAATTTTACATCCTGGAGTGTACTACAGAAGCATAAGCACCTGAATATTATTATGGGGTTCTTATGAAGGCTACAAATACTTCGATTCATTGCAAATCTGATGGAAAAAATCATCTCAGGAGAACTCCATACTTCACTCGCTAATGAAAAAATAAGGGCTCATGCAGTTGAGTGTTCTGAATTATCCCCTTCGGCGATTATTTTCGACACTAGCAAATAAACAAACTTCCGGATCAATAAAATTGCAATTTATGAAATAACACTCTAAATACATCTAATACATCTACGTGGTTATCAGCAGGCGTGGTAGACAAACGCCGTGACGTACAACAGTGCATCAATGCTAAAGAGTCACACTGTCCCTAATGCTTTCCCCTGAGACGACTCAAAGGCAAAAGTCAAGTTCTTTTTCTCGATCGATGTGTTGATTCTCCCCCTCCCTCTCTGCAAGCTTTCTACACCTCATCTGGTTTTACGCTAGCTCCATGATCGGCGCACCGATCACGGAAGCAGTGTAAAGCGACGATGTCCTGTGATGACGTCATCACATGACATCACGATATATGACGCCATGATGACGTCACAAGTTTTGACGATCTATGACGTGATGATGACATCACATGATGGTTATATTTTGCATCAATCGAACGCCGCCGACGGTCAATTTTTGTGTTTGATAAAGCATCTAAGGCTTTCGCATTAATATTGCGGATTGAACGTTAACAGCCTGGCCGTTAACAACCTGGTCTTACATACCAAACTGTCCTCCACCATGTCACCTCTGTGCCATGCGCGAAACAACTTCGCTTATCATCCACTTCACAGCTCCTCAATTTAAAAAAAAAATATTGTGATAGCAATTATATGGACACTCTCAGCGGATTTTTGCCGTCGCCGTTGCCATAATTTTCGTTATAAAGTCCAAATGAATAACATCACCACGCTCATTCTAGCCACGGGTAAAAGCTCGGGAGCGCTGGCGACGAACGCGGCTGAAGCGGAGATTAAACTAGCCGGCCGTCTGTCTCCGTCGCACGGAGAGCGCATGAGATAACATCTTCCCGCGTGCGGGCCTGCCGTCGATTGCTCATCAAACAGAGAGGAAACGCCCTGCCCGTCTTTCGTAAGGAGCACGAAGGGACGCCAGGGGAGCGGAGGGGACCGCATCGTTCGAAGGGTGCAGTCGCTTGCGCGCGCGCTATCTCGAGGCATCAGGAGACGGCTCGTGAATTTGCTGTGCTCTCAACGCTTACTTCGCGTTTAGAGAACTAAGAGCACGAAAACGCTTCGGTTCCTGGAGCGGCCATATTCCATTAAACCGGCATTTTGTTCAGTTACGCGAGATCGGATCCAAAAGAGTTAGCTGCTAGCCTTACTTCGTTTAACCATACAATTTGTTGGTATCGCATTCATTGCTTCGCCCTTCAGCGAAACTGTTTTTTTAACCGTCAGCTATTGACCCTCGAACGCGAGGGGCGGACGTGTAACATGGCGTAGCCGCTTCACTGTGGGCCGTCAGCGACGGGCCCGCTACTGGCAGCTGCGCATTTGCGGCTGCTCCGACCAGGGGATATGCTGTTATTAATGAGATGGCATTTTTATAAAAGCAAGCGAAAAATTCGAATTGGAACTCTAGCTAGTGAGCTCAAAAGGGCAGGGCCTTTTAAGGGGTATTTAGCGCAGATTGATTACAAAGTCGGATGTGCTGGTGGAAGGAATTACGAAAAAGCTCTTCTGGATGAAGATCCATGGATAAGGTATATCTGAGGAAAAGTGTCAACGCGTTCCCACCGTTCGCGTGCTCTTCCATAAACGTGAAGCAAGGAAAATTCGATATTGTTCCATATCTACTGCTAGCGATCCCAGATTTCATTCCGCAATGTCCAGAAACGGAAGTGACAGACATTTTAGCGGCACGCATGTAGTCATTACTGAACATTGCTTTCAAGCGGTGCCGTACGACGCTTGAAACGAGCTATCAGCAGCGTTTCCCGAACAGACGACGTCCGCCGATGAATTGCCGTCGCACTTTCTCGCTACCGATAGGCTATAGACGTCACGAGCCTCTGCGGAGAGCGCGTTTTGCTGTCGAGCCGACTTGCAGAACAGAAGCTGCGTCGGCACCGTGCATGGCATCGTGGCTTACTCGGGACGCACGCGCGAGCGCTATTTATTCAGGGGAATAATTCTTGGTCCATGGTTGCGACTTTGGCAGCCACAAGATCAAGCTGCACATGTTCTGACGCGCCGGCAGTGCGATTGCCGGTGATAGACGCCGCCAAACCCGAGACTTTGGTGCAGTTTGGCGCAATTTTTGTCGATATTATCAGGATGGCGCAGTAAATACAATTTGGCGCACTTTGGCGCAGTTGGCGCAGGAGTGGAATCACTGCACTTATCTCGGGTACCAGTTTGCGATGGTAATCATTGAAACGTCAGTGTTCTTTCTTTGGTGAAACCATCCTAAAATTGAGAAAGAGCGTTGTTACAGGCATATGCCTGCGCTAGGTTCTCCATTGGGGTGGGGGGGGGGGAAGCAAGTTTCAGCGTAGCCTCCCCCCCCCCCCCCTCCACTGGTCGAGTCAGAAAAAACACGAGCCCAGCAATAGATGCAAAATTGAAATGAAGTGATGACGTGCTTCTCGCAAAGGCCTGCAATTGGCCGCCGGCTTTCCGGGATAAAGGGTAGGAAGTAAACAGCTCTTTGAATGCAACATAAGGGGTGTCCTTGGTCGCAATTCTGAAAACAAAAAACAAAAAGAACATGTGAAGCCATATTCCTGTGCATTGAAAAATGACGTGAAAGGTCTGACTTTGGTATGGGGCAGAATTCGCGCCCCCTTTAGATGATTAGGAGCGGCGTCTAATAAAACGCATCAGCTGTGCTGCCTTCATTGACGGAAGCGTCTGTGCAAACACGCGGCCTGCAGACCCCTCGCTAGCGGCCCGCCCCGAATATGAGCATATGACTGTCTTCTTCCCTTTTTTTGTTTTGTAATTTCATAATGTGTATGTTCATGAGCTATACATTTCAAGCATTTTGAGCTATACTCAAGCATTTTTTTCGTGAGGCACCCCATGCGGTCACCATTTATTAAGACATGATTGCGGAACAAAAACTGTATATTCCAGAATCTGCGTCCGGATTTCAGTCATTTTGAAAACCGGGTAGCAAACCGGTTCTCCTAAACTGGTTAACCTCCCTGCATTTCCTTCTCTAATATTTATTCTCTCTCTGGAGACCAATATCGATATAGTTTTCAAGCCCTGTCGTCAAAATACGTCAAATCATCTCCAGATATGACCATTATATGATATATGAGAAAGGCCTTTGAAATGGCAGCGTCAGCTGACATTGTGGTCAAGCTCTCCCCCACACCCCCCTTCCGACTTTCTTAACTCTCCCGGCCCTTGCGGGAGACGATTTCGTGACAGGGGCCCGCCAGCTGAGTTGAGTCTGCGACCCCTGGTGTAAATCATCGTAAAATATCAGTGAGAGTTTTGCAAGGAGAAACTCTGTCCGTTGAACCAGACCTCCTGCACATATTGCTGGTTTATTTCGAACCCCTTAAATCTTCACTTCAGTTCAGCGAATTTGATATTATTCCCTGTTCCTTTCAAATAATAGGGTGCCAAGTCTTAACTACGAACCATGACAAAGGAATGAAGCCCGGGAATCGCCGTTCGCCCGCAATCCGCTTTTTACATTTTCCTGGACTGCCTTCTGCCGTTTTGGTAGAATTTTCGCTGGGGCCGGTACAACTAAAGCCCCTGTACCTTCGGAAAAGTACAGCTTTATCTTGATATACGCCGCTTCATCCTCTCCACGCCTCTGATAGGACGGCTGCGGTCACCTGGTAGCGCGCGCCCTCTTTCTCGGTATTTTGTTTCCCTTCGCCTCTCGCGCCATGTTCAACGCTCCAACGTGCCATGTGCTGTGTTCGCCCAATGTGAAGTGCACGAAGTGTGAAGTGCACGTGTGCGTCTCGCTCGTTTTGCCGCGATGCCGGGTT